>NC_056725.1:84638279-84828279 GCF_019279795.1 Protopterus annectens
TAGCCCCCAGAAAACCTTCAAAAAGGCCCCCAAGCTTTGCGTGCAGGGGTGTATGGTTCCAGTACTACAATCTGCAATCTACTCTTACTTGGGAAAGCACTGTTAAAAGTAGTAACATAATGATACAATATATGCAAGTGTGACTGCATATAACCTGGGATAATACCCATGTATAAAACACATACAAAGAGAAAAGATTGTTTTACTAGCCATATATACTAAGGTGTCCCATACAGTAAACTCACATCCCTTGCTACTATAATGACAGCACATAGAAGCATGTTATGTACATGGAATTAAATACACTTATTAAAGATGTCATTACTCTGCTATTTTATCACACTGGAATGTGATCACTGGTTACCAGGGCTGAGCTATGCTGAGCAGCTGTAAGCACTGCTTAAATGTAAATGCTAAGCACATTTGTGCACTGGTAAGCGAAGCCTACACGGTGTAAGTATGTTTTCGTTTAACCATACATTAGCACCTCTTGCCATCGCGCAAACCCACTTAAAGCTGCTCAAAACTGCCTTAACCACTCTGTATCCAACAGCCCTTGTTCTGCCTAGCAACACAATAAACAGCCCTTGAAGGTCTTGAACCCAGGACCCTGTATATATATATATATATATATATATATATATATATATATATATATATATATATATATATATATATATATATATATATATATATATATATATATATATATATGTGTGTGTGTGTGTGTATTTATATATATATATATATATATATATATATATATATATATATATATGTGTGTGTGTGTGTGTGTGTGTGTATGTATATATATATATATATATATATATATATATATATATATATATTTGTTCGGCTTTTTCTTTACGGGTTGCCACAGTGGAACTCCGGTCCGCTAATGATTGGCAATAGATTTTTATGGTGCCGAAGTGCCAGCTTGATGCCCAACCTTCAATGATGGCATGCCCATTCACGCATGTCTTTCGAACGCTACTCGACCACGGGGAGGACATGCAGACTCCACACATATATATATAAAACATATGCCCATAACATCTATTGGAGTCATACCTCAGCACCAATAGTCACAACCTCTTAGTGCAAGGGAATGTAATGTAAGTATTGCAGGTATAAATGTAGAATGTTGCTACAGTAACAGGGATTGTGTCAACAGACATGTTGTGTAGGAAGTTATTGTGATACTGACATGTACACCATCAATTACTGACAGACATGATAAGATCATCATACTGAAGTACCACACAAATCACAGTAATGATCCTGTGGAATACAGCAGAGATATAACCAATAAACGTGGACAGTCTGACACAATGTGGTCAGCCCAGAGTTATATACAGAACTCCTTATTGCAAGACTTGTGGACCAAGCCTGACAAAGTGGATTTTTACAGCCATGTAAATGGGGATATCATAAAAATGCTGGAATAGATAAGCTCACACAGTTGATGCATTCACACACTCCTGTCTGTCCTAACAAATATTAACTGGAGGCGCAGAGGTCCCAAGCCCAAATACTTCCCACTAGTTAGTGACATACATCTTCACAGCATCCCACTGCTTTTTCAGAGATACCCAACACTTACGGTGGCCAGGCAACAGTACATCTGACAAATATGTGGACATAGCATCACACTAGGTAAATACACTGAGCTGCTGGGCATGTCACAAAGCACTGTGTAATCTACAGGCAGACTGCCACAACACTCACCCAAGTTTCCTATGGGTGAATACACATGTACTTGCATATGTTGCAGGCACTACAGGCATGTAACAGCACAGAGTAACAGACACCAGTTTGAAAGTGCATACCCACAACCAATCTCAACACAGTCACAGTCACATTATGGTAAGCCTAATTAATAGTACAGTATATGGACTACAGGAACAAAACCATCCTCGTGTGTGCCACTCACATACTAACCCTACATATACTGGCCCAATACACAATGTAGTCTGATGCCTGACTGTGTTATGGGACATGTCTCAGTCTGGCCCTACAAACATATATGCTTATAGGGTACCATGGACTGGAGCAGCATGCAACGTCAGATAGAACAGGACCAAGAACATTGGCATCTACCATAGTCTGTACACAGGCCAAGTAACATATTCACAAGACACACTCTGTCAAAAATCACCATAAGTACACAGGCCTCACTACTGTACAGACAACAACAGAATGTCCAGGTTGTGTCCTCAAATATAAGGCCTACTATACATAACATGTCTAGCAGTCTGATATCTCACTGGCTTATCAGGTATGATGTCAGTAAATAATGATATACTGTAAGTATGCACCTCTTACTGCATGACATATGGACAAAGGGTGACAGACTTGGGGGACAGAGTTGCAAACACAGGGCCAATATTGACATATTGCTATGATAAACTGAGAAAATTCCTGGTGTAACAGGGTTTGTTGTGACATAAAATCGTCAAAGGCCAGCTTCGAGAGAAAAATTGCACAGGACACTAAAGATAATCACAAGGCTTTCTTTAGTTATGTTAGGAACCTGGGTGGGAATTCCCAGATATGCTCAGAATTAGTCCAAAATAACAAAAAATACACTGATCCCACAGACATTGCCAACATCCTAGCTGACAGGTTCAGCGCAAACTTCTCCCCCCCTCCCCACCAAAAGGGCAAATATCTATCCCAGCAGAGTGCTGACCCCCCGGCATCTCAGGTGCCCAGGTGGGAGCCGCCTCTCAAAGCAAAAACACAGCATCAATGGGACCAGACGGTGTCCCAGGCTGCGTCCTACATGAACTCCAAGAAGAGCTAAACCCAAACATAAAACTACTGTTCAATCTCAGCCTTACTACAGGATATGTACCCAAAGAGTGGCGTACAGCAACAGTGATCCCTCTCCACAAAGGTGGTGCCTCAATGGACCCTGGAAACTATTGCCCCATAAGCCTGACTAGCTTGGTCTGCAAAGCTATGGAAAGGATCATCATGGACCTCATAAATAAAGATATTGGGGACCTACAGGCACTGGATCCTACCCAGTTTGGCTTTGTTAAGGGCAGATCCTGCCTCTTAAACCTGGTTGACTTCTTTGAAACAGTCACCAAGGCCATTGTGAAGGGAAGGTGGTCCACACAGCCTATCTGGACCTCGCAAAAGCCTTCGATACAATACCCCACTCAGGCATTATAGATAAGCTCACCAGCTTAAATATAAACCCCTATGTCACTAGATGGGTTCCAAACTGGCTCAAGGACAGAACCCACATGGTTAGAATTGCTGGAGCCATGTCAGACTCCAAACCAGTTACAAGTGGCATCCCACAAGGCTCAGTCCTGGGACCTCTCTTGTTTGGTATATATTTCGGAGGTACAGGCCAACACGGAAGGACTGTGGTTGACCAAGTTCGCAGATGACTGCAAACTGGGCACCATAATCGACTCTCCAGCCGACACAAGCATCCTTCAAAAGGGCCTCATAGAAACAGACAACTGGTGCCAGAGCCATGGCCTCAAGCTAAATGCCAAAAAGTGTATAGTCATCCCTTTGGCAAAACAAAGTGCCCACAAATTACCACATAGGTGGTAATCCATTAAGTACAGAAGAAGTCATTAGGGACCTGGGGACCCAAGTTGATAGCAATCTCTCATTTGACAACCACGTGGCCAAAGTGGTTAGAAAAACATTTTATATAGCCCACCTAATCATGAAGGGATTCAAATCTAGATTAGGGGAGGTCATCGTGCCTTTCTACTCATCCCTCATCAGGCCCATAATCGAGTACAATGCCCCTTTTGGGATGTACCTTACCAAACACCTGCAGCAACTGGAAAGACCCCAAAAGTACCTCACCAAGAGGATCAAAGGGCTCAAACAGATGCCATATGCTGCCTGGTTAAAGAAACTCCAGCTCTACTCAGTGGCATACTGCCTGCTCAGAGGTGACCTGTGCCTGGATTACGTAAGGCCATGTCCAACCCGAATTAAGGGACATGCTGCACCTCAAAAATCCAAATCCCATCGAGCTACACACTGAGAGACTTGAACCTCAGCACTGAAATAAATAGGACATGCTGGAGGGACAGATTCATAACCCAGAGGCTCCCTTCACTATGGAATAAAATCCCAGTCCAGGTTAGGCAGAGTCCCTCATTGACTCTCTTCAAGAGGAATCTTGATGAGTGGATGGGAGATCATAGGTTTACCCCAGGTATCACTTCTGTGTCACTGTTAGACAGAGGCACAGTATACTAACCTCGAAAAAGGGCATAGCAAAATTAATTTAAAATGGGTGGCGAAAGCCAAACATACTCTGGCTAGGCTTATAAATGCCCTAGGGTAGATAGCCTAGTATGAACCTATGAACCTATATCTCTTCTGAGGGATATGAAGTCAGTAACTCACATGAATGTCACCATGTACTGACTGCAGTCATCAGACTATGTTACAGCATTTTTAAAGATAAGAAATGTGTGAGTAACACACCACATCTAAGACTCCAAACTCTGGCCATTCTGTAGATAGCCATAAAGGTGAGAGTTTCCTCAACCACATAACAGTGACATGCCAGACTTTAAATCATGCAGAACAGCCATATCCACACAAACCCTGTTAAACCAACATTACTTCAAATGTAGAACAGCAATACTTACATTCTGTCCCCATGTCTGGAACATCCCCCTCCTGTTTGTTGGCCTGTCTCCACAGTGTATGTTGTAAGAGGTATTTCCAACTACCCTCTGTGATGCTGTTTGTCAGACAACCACATGAAGTCCTGCTCACAGTGAAGGAAAAGGGCCAACACCCACATGAAGTGCTTAGTTATAGGAGTGTGTTTCCATGCAATTGGCTATAGGAATGATACCACAGCTGTCCCACATGCAATTAGCAAGTGGGGGACTGCAATTTGTGCACAGGCCATCAGCTGATCATGAGCATTATTTACAAAACTCAAGCTGCTGCCTATGGAAAACAGATATACTTTTCCACATCCACCAGAGAGGGAGAGAGAGAGAGAGAGAGGGAGAGAGAGAGACAGATACAAAGTAAGAAAGAAAGGGAGTAAGAGAGTAAGAGCTAAGCGTGTTTGTCTATGATCCGTGGGTGGAGACTGGTATCTGGGTATTATAACGATTGCCTATATTGTTTACTAATCCATACTGTCACATAGTAATTGCACATGGTTGTACACATTTATGGATGAGGATCATCTACAATAACCTCTACAGTGTTTGAAAATTGTTGGCCTTGTAATATGGACATTGGGACATATAGGTCCTCAATATAATGATGTAGCAAAACCCACACTGCAATGAATCCTGTCATTATACAATCACCCCAACACCCACACAGGATACTGATGACACACACACACAAACACACACTTACCAGTACTGAGTTTCAAACCCCTACCTGACTATGTATTGCTATTATGGTGTTACACAGTTTTTGCGCACGCCACGGAGCTTACATATTGGAGAGTTGTCCAAAGGTATCTTTGAAGGTGGGTAACATCAGCAATAGTGCTAAAGGAGGGGTAAGGGAAGTGTAGTAATTGTGAATGTTTACAAAATCAGGTGTCAACGAAGACACACACACACACACACACACACACACACACACACACACACACACACACACACACTCTCTCTCTCTCAGAGAAACACACACATTATCACAGTTGGCAGGATCAGGGTTAGAACCCCTACCTAACTATTTTGCTACACTACAGTATTACGCAGTTATTGGAAGTGCCACAGAGCTTATAGGGCTGAAACATGGCCAAAGGGTCATTTCAAGGTGAATGACATCAGCAGGCATGCTAAAGTTGGGCAATGGGAGGTGTAGTGAGTATGAATGGCTTCACAATCATTCATCTCCACACACACACACACACACACACACACACACACACACACACACACACACACACACACGCCAGTACTGAGCTGTATAGGTTCATTGCCTTACAGGTGTGTAGTAGGTGAATGGGCCCGAAGGCTGTACAAACCTAGGCAAAGGGAATACCTTGGCATCAGGCCACATGACAATCGTCTCCAGTGTGGCTCAGGGGTGTAGACCCTGGAGTGGTCCCCAGGGGTGGGTATTGTATTCACCATCCACTCATCTGGGTTAGTATTGTGGTTGGCCAGTGATTTGCACTGCTTTCCATGCATGTGATCTATATTCCATAACATGGACAGTGTCTGGGTTGTGCACATATCCCACATGCATGTTCTTTGATGTGTGGAAGTGTACTTGAGGTCTCTGGGGCATGTTGTGTGGACAGATTGTTATCTTCTGATATAGCATTCCTGACCTCATTTGGTAAGACCTGGCTATGTAACTGAAGTTGTGCTTGCACATACATTGACAGCATGATACAAGTATTCAGTGGAGTTAGTGGTGCCGTCTATATAGGCAATGTGTAGAAGGCATGGTATTCCCTTTGTGGGTTACATTTGCAGACTCTACAGTTGTTGCAGGCATCCAGTGGGGAACATAGCAAAAGGGCCACTGTAAGCATTTATTTGCCTACTTGGCGTATGGAACAGGGTGCCATGTCCTTTTACTTGCTGGATAACACACACTCAGTCAGGAGATGTAACACATCAAAGTACTTTCTGATGTCAGTGGCACTGTTGTCATCAACAGGCATGTAGTCCACTGCAATCACACCGTGGTTACTATCTGTGAGGCAATATGCAGGGAACTACCAATATAGTGGTTGTTGCCTAGCCAAGTTTGTTTGTGCATGAGACATGGGTGGAGAGTGCTTGCTGAGTAATAGAAGGGTTGCCTATATTGTTCATCAATCCATAATGTCACATGTAGGGCTATGGATTGTCTACACCATCCTCTCTGGCGTTTGACATCTGTTGTCCTTGTAAGGTGGACATTGTGACATATACTAGGTCCTCAACATAATAATTTAGTAAAACCCACCCCACAATGGATCGTGTTATTAGACAATCATAGCAGCCTCCACACAGATACTGATGACAGACACCCCCCCCCCCCACACACACACACACACTTTCAAAATTGCTATGTTTGGGATTAGAACACCTACCTATTTTACTACACTACAGTATTACACATATCACAAGTGCCATGCAGCTTATAGGGCTGAGACTTGGCCAGAGGGTTATTTCAAGGTGATTGACTTCAGTAGGAGTGCTAACATGTGCAATGGGAAGTGCAGTGTATGTGAATGGGCTATAAACCATTCCTCTGGAAACACACACACAACACTCAGTCACACACAACTTTACATTTGACAGGACTGGGTATACAAATGCTAGATGAATACTAATTTGTACTATCGTGTTATATAGTTATCACAAACACCACAGACACTATAGGGCTGAGGGCTACCAAAAGCAATGTTTGCAGTGATTAACATCAGCACATCATGTGATATTGGCCAACTGGATGTGTGGTGGATGGGAGAGGCCTCATGATGGAAATCTCTCTGTCACTGTCTATCTCTCTCTTCCCCCGCATCTCTGTGTGTGTATGTTTGACATATTATAGCATGTTGGCCTTGGATATGTGTGAGTATTCCTGTCCAATGTGTGTGCAAAGTGTGAATGGTGTGCAATGTGGTGTGTGTGCACAGACATCTGCGACTGACAGATATATATAGTCCACTGTTGTTGTCAGGCATGGGCTTCATTTCTTTAAGTGTAGGAGCATGCCCAGTATGACCTTCTGTATTGAGTGTGTGATTCCATTCCAGGTAGGTTGTACTCCAGTCCAGGATTTGGTGTTCTACACCTACAGCTAGCACCCTGTTTCTGCAGGATATCTGTAGACAGGTTGACAATATGGAGTCAAATGGCAAAAGATAGTGGGATACTGTAACTATTGTGTCTGTGCTGCTTGTGTTACATGGTTGGTGTTAGAAGAGATATTCGGACATATGTACTGTTTTACACTCTGATGTATTATGTCATCAGCTACTGACAGACATACTTATTTGCTCAGTGTTATTTCCTAGGAAATACAAGATGAATGAAGCTGTGTCCAGTGTTGTGGTCTGCAGCCTACATATTCTTGCACACTCATGCCATTCTGGAGGGGTAGCTGCAGACACTTGCTGATGGGTCTGTGTAAATGGTCCAGCACCTTGGTACTGTGGTGGCTGAGGATCCCCTGCTTGTACATATATTGACGTAACAGAATGGCCATATCCTGCTGTGGCCACACATCTCAGCTGTACAGATTCACCCAGGTTACCCAGAGGCAGAGGTCATATATCTGGTCAGTTACCCTTCACATTGTGGTTTACAAGCAGGTTTGTAGCCACCCATTACTGGGTTTGCAGGCAGGAGTAGTATGGGCACACATCAGAGTTTCAGACTTCACACACTCCATGACGTCCATGCTTCTACACCCCCACTCTGTTATTCTATCCTCTTCCTAATATTATGCGAGTGATATCTGAAAAGTATCCCTATAGTTGTCCCTTTATCCCAGCGGTATTTAGGGGTTGGTCCACAGTTCATGCAGTAGGACATGGTGGGCATGCTACTGGGATTTGTCAATATGGCCTTGCATTTGTGTTCTGTGGACTGTGTTATGATGTTAATTGGGACCCCATGAGATAACATACATTGGCAGTACGGGTGAGGCACAGGCCTTTGACAGAGGACTGTAGGGCATTTGGTAGTGATGTAGGCCATCTGTAGCAAGCCAGTGCATTCTGTCACTCCTACATTCCCAGACTGTGAGCCACTGGATTCCCCTGGGGTGACAGGGAATGGCAATAGTTCCTGTCAATATTAATCCATTGGTCTGGATGCTGGTAAGGTGCTGCTTACAGCTAGGGACACACCTGCATGGGACACCTCTTCAGCATGCTGCATTCTGTGGGTATTCCCATGCAGAAATGGGGGTCATACTGTACTCATTCCCAACAGCAGGGATATGACCTGTGATAAACCTGTGGCTAATGGTGGGGTGAGCTGAGTGCATGTGTGATATGGAAGCTTCTTGCAGGTGATTCACAGATATACCTGGGACATTCCCCTTATGCTGCCTTGTGCGGAGACATAGGCAGTCTCTCATTACTTCATAACTGTGCCTTTTGTGGTCAGCCAGTGATTGGCCAGATTACATCAGTATTCCATACTACAATGACAACTAATGTGCTGCTAACCTGTATGTACAATTCCAAAGGTGCGTGCAGTTGACAGTTACATTTTATGTACTCTGTCTAGGGTACTTTCACCTGTGTACTATGTGTATGTCTGGGCCCATGTTCATGGCATGACCATCTTTCAGACGGTGACAGATATTGACATCTGGGCAGTGAGTATGGATGACTGCTGAACTGGGTATTGCTGAGATGCATTGTGGTTGTCCCTGTCATCAACAGTATTGGCCATAGGCCATCGAGACACAACCCTCCATGCCTACATGCTGACCACTTCCACATAATATAGAACACACAACAACCTAACACATGGACCCCTGCATATTGTACACATGCAGCAATCTATCCTGTAAATTGGGACAGCTCAGGTAACCTGTGCTCCACTGTTATTAAACCCACATGTACATGTTACTGCATTTCTACATAAGATTTGGGAGGGGGCACACCTGACAACTGTAAACATTTGCTATGACTGCACTGGTATTTCAGGTACTCTGCTGGCTTCCATTTTGTTTTGTATTCTGACCTATCATGCAGACTAGAGGCATATCAGTAGAGTACAGATCTTAGGTTTTATTGACCTACATTTCAGTTTTAGACTTTGTACCCTTCAGAACTAACATACAACTGCCAGACCTGTTGTAGTCTGTCTGTGTAGGACTGGAGTGGGGCTGCTCACCATTCCCATCAATTGGAGGCCTTAGCACAGCCTTTGTTTATGGTCATCTACACCTGTCCTGCTGACTGAGGTTGGTTTGAGTATGTGAGCCTCACTGAAATGCATGTGTGTGTCCTATGGACACACATTTGGGCCACCACATGTACTGCAGTGGGATTTGTCACCTTCTCTAGTAGTGCCTACTTTGTTGACACCAGTATTTGTTATGGATTTAATGCTGCCCATATAGGTGCCCACTATCTGCTGGCATCTCATTCAGCCCCTTCGATTCCCTTGCATGCTCACACCCATATCATAAATACAACTAGCAGAACATATTACTCCATTCAGCAACTGATAGGAAGAGTGACTTACCTTGTGGCTGTGCAAGTATTGAGGATGGTGCTGGAGAGCTGACTATGTCGGATGCACATAGTACACTCCCTATACATGGTAAAGCACATGTAGTGTCATGTTTGGCATCTCTTTTACTGTATGTGCAAGTCAGAGAGAGGTGTCATTCCCTGGGTCCCTACCATGTCAGTATATGTGCTATGCATTGCCTCTTTGCCAAAGCATGGGCATAATGGGCATGCCTCCTTCTGCCTACATGGGCAGGCCCAGGTTGTTCCTCCTTCGAATCCCTCTGTTCCTGTGATGGCCTTGGCAATAGTGGGGGGACTGTGTGGCCCTGCCCCATGCTGCTCCTGCTGCAGCTGTTTCCCCAGGATCATATTGTGTAGCATGGCACATACAATGAACATTTGTGTAGACGTAGCTGGAGAGTACTGCAAGGCTCCACCGGATATGTCCAGGCAACAGAACCATGACTTGAGCATTCCAAACACATGCTCTATTATGATTCTGGTTTGTGTGTGTGCCTCATTATGGAGTTCTTGTTTGGGTGTGTGTGCATTTCTGATGGGTGTCATCAGCCAAGGCTCCAGTGAGTAACCAGCATCCCCCACTAGGTGACCATATGGTATGTCCTCACTGGCAAATTTCTGGTACAACTGTGTCATATGCCAGATGTGGGAGTCATGATAGTTTCCAGGGCTGCCAGCACACACATTCAAGATAATGCCCTGGGCATTGCACACGACCTGGGAGTTGATGGAGGGGAAGCCCTTGCAGTTTATATAGACCCTACTCCACTCACCTGGTGGTGCTTTGATGTGTATGTGCATGCAGTCTATAGCACCCACTACCTCAGGGTATTCTGCTATTTGGTGGAAGCGAAACATATTACTGGTCAGTGCCTCATAGGTGTTGAGGAAATATATGTGCTCACCAGCATGTGCTGACATGGCATCCAGGAGCTGGTGGAGTACCCTGGTTGCTGTTGCCTGTGAGATCCCCATGATATCACCAGTTGGCATTTGGAAGGTATCTGTGGCTAGTATTCTTAACCCTACACATACCTTAGTATCCACTGGGATGGCTTCCCCTCTGTTGGTTCTGTGTGTGAGGCATGGCCGGCACAGCTCAACAGTTTGCTGTAAAATGTCCCTATCCACCCTATAGCACTCCACTATCTCCAGCTCATGTAGCCACTGGTAGGTTACCCTGGGTCTGTACACTCTTCTCCTCCACTGTGGGTTGGTTGTCAGCATTCACATCCTCGCCACCCTCAATCTCTTCCACATGATGTATGAGAGCAACAGCAGCCCCTAACATTTTGTTAGTTTTGCCAGGTAAAATTTTCCTGCCTGTGTACACCGGTGGTGTAGAGTTTGTGGGAAAAACCAGAGTGAAAGGTGTTTGCATATTTTATAGTAGTGTGCTGGACTGGGCTGCTGCCTGTGTAATTGGCTGATTCGGAAACATTTCACCTTCCAACTATGCTAGTTCTCCTTGATTGCCTTCCTACTGCCGTTTTACCTTCACATTGCCTTCCCATTTAAGCCCCGAGGTGCACCGTGCATACCCAATGCTTAGATATGAACAGAGCTGCTATTTCCTGTGTTATTTTTTTGTTTGTTTAAAACCCAGTGCGCACATGCACACTGATTTAGGCAATCTAAACACTGCGCGGCAGCCTCAGACCCTCCCCCCTCCTTAGCTGTGCTTAGCTAAGTGCAAACACAGGCCACAGAGCTCCAATAAGCTTACAGCATGCATGACACTCACCCTAGTGAGGTCATCTACTCGTATACTTATACCATGGTGTTGCTGCACCTACATAGTTGGGTGCAAGCTAACATTGAGAGGAAATCTGTGATTCAGTATCAGTTCCCTCATTTGCATAAACCAGAATGCTAATTCATAGTTACCACACTCACACTGAGCCTACCCCCTTAGCAACCACTATTCCATGGTATTGTTGTCTTATGCATGTCATTGACTATCATGGCAAAATGCTGAGTTGGATTTAAAAGCTTATTTACAACTTTCTTTCTTATTTTCGGCTCAATCCCATTTGTACACCACTGCCCTAAGCTTAAACATCCGAAATTGGCCAAAAAAAAATAAAAGTTATTTTTTTATAATTTTGCAACTATTTCCCATGCCAATGGCCATATATTTGGCCATTGGCATGCCTACTACATTGAATACATGCTTTCTTTGGAGCTGTCATGCCTCCATTTTGTAATTTGCAGAAATGTATTTGGGTAGTAATCGAATACATTTCTGCAGGTTACACTATTCCTGCACAGACGCCTGCCTGCTTCCTGGATCACTAATTTACCTCATTTGCATGGTTTTCACCAGCAAATGGGGTAATTAGCATATAGCAGTGGTGTCCATGCAGGAATAGTGTAGGAGCACTCGTGCACATCCCGGGAGCTTGTTCCTGGATCGCTTGTCGGCCATATTGCGTGCAGCAGCTCTTAAACTATTCCTGCACACCATGCAGAGCTTGCTGAATCCTGAGGCATGTTTTTCTCATTAAATTCACTCAGGCATTGCATTAAAAAGTCTTGACGCCTGCATTTCAAAAGTATAGGACAATCTCATATTATAAAGTATGTTTGAACTTTTAAGCAGAATGTTTCAGGCTATTGAAAAATGTGTTTAATATGTCGAAATGTGTTTAAGCTTTTCAGAGAAACTTCTGTGCTCACTTATTTATAGGCCAGATTTGGAAAACTTTACTGCATTATGCTAAGTGGATCTGTATGCCAAGCAGCCACATGCAGAGTGTGAACGATGCACTACACCAGGCTACAATGGTACTCTACCAGATAATGTAGTCATTCACACTATATGTTAATGATTATATAATGAGGCAACATGTATGATAATGAGGCAAAACAAGATGGCAGAGTGATTCAGAAATGTTTAAATGCCACATAATGGAGTTGCGCCCACAGTATACTTGAACTTAGCTGTATACCCGTGTTCAAATCATGGAATTATGTTAGGGGTTTACTGCAAGTATAGTAAATCTCTATCTACAGAAGACTCTCATTGAAGCTGCTATCCCCAACGGTGCATGATGTGGCCCCAGAGGCTCAGGGATATGTGACTGTGCTTAACATTTCATGGACTCCATAAAAGTGACATTGTGGACCAGTACCATGCTGACAGGGACACCATCCAAAAAAATCATGAAAATGCATGAGCCTCATCTGCAGCCCCATAGGAGTCATGGAGGACCTACCCACTGGATACCAAGGCATGTGTGACTTTACATATATTAGCTACAAAGGCCTCTCTGTAACCTACTGGGGACACAGTGAGGTATCTGAGGCCACTGCTTTGAGAATACTGCATAAGTTTCTCAATGCCATGATTCAGATTGTGGGGGAGTACATGTGGTTCCCACGTACCCCAGTGGAGATAGTCAACACTGTGTGGAATTTCTATGATATAGCACATTTTCATAATGTACTGGGAGTCATAGATTGTACCCACAGTGAAATACAGGCCCCACATGCTGAACCAGGAAGGAGGTATGTGAACAGCAACAGATACCACTTTATCAACTGCCAGGTGGTCTGTTATCTACAGGGTATAATCTACAGTGTGTGTGTACAGGTCACCCAGGCAGTTTTCACATTTCCCATATATAGCACTCATGTGTCCTGTACCAGTGTTTTGAGAGGGGTGACTATCCAAAGGGACATCTTATTAGCAATGTCAGATATGCCCTGGAACCCTGACACATGACACCCATAGGAAATTCACACAGTTAAAAAGGTAATGGGTGCAATCATGCATGCAAACCAGGAACATTTTTGAACATGTGCTTGGGCTGCTGAAGGTACACTTTTGCTTTCTGGATTCATCCAGTGATACACTATAGGATGACCCTGCCACATGTGCCAAAATACTACCATGTGTGCAATGCTACACAATATTATACTTAGGAAGCAATTAAAGCAGTGTGGCTCTTCCTGGGCTTGCAGTTCACAGCACAACAGGCAGCAGAGACTGAGTCAGATGAGGAATCAAAGGAGGTGCCAGCAGCAGGAGATGACCATGCCAGATGGAGGCGGGTACAGTGTACCATGTCACTAGCAAAGAGGTAGCAGATTGTACATAGCTTGACAACACGGTAAAGAAGGGTTAAATTGATACACAACAGTAAAAATGATGTATGCAAAACCAAATCCAGGCTGTGCTTACCCATGCACAGACTAGCCACGCTGTGCATCAGGGATAGGCAGCCCAAGTAACAAAGTGCAAAGGGCACAGTTATCATCATTTGCACAGATGGAGAAAAGAGTAAGGGAGTGCATAATCTTCACAAGGAAGTGTGTGAGTATGACTATTGAGAAGTCTAAAAATAAAAAGTAATTTTATATGAAGTGTCAGAAGTGTACTGAGGGAATAATGTCGAGAAGGGCTGAGCAGTGGATGTGTGCATGTGATTTGATGGAGGCTGTGGTTGTGTGAGTGGGGGTCTACAGGAACACAACCTCAGCAGTCAGTGCAGGGTATGCATGGCAGAAGGATCAACATGCTGTGCACACCTCAACCCACAAGATCTGCCTCTGCCAGGAATTGCACTGGATGTACCATGACCTTGGCAAGATGCTGAGGTACTACGTGACCTCGAACAATGCCTGCTAGGAGATGAGCCACCATGATGATGGCCATGACCATGTGGACAGTCTCTCCTGGGAGCAGACTCCCCCATAATAGATATTGCTGTGCGGAGCCTAGCACTGAGGGAGTGGGATCTCACTTGTCCATAGCTAAGTTGGGTAACATGCATGAATTTAGCAGATGACCATCTCCAAGGACAAACATTCACCTCTGGCAGGTGAGCCAAAGAGACTGCATGGTCCAGTGTGTGAACAGGAAATGAGAACTTGGAAATTATTATAAAACACAACAAAAAGTCTCTTTCTGCATTACAAAAGAAAAGCTGAATCAAAAAATTAATGGAAGATTTATTTTTCCCATAATTATTTACTAAATTAGATGACCATGTGGGTCAAAATGCATCCAGAAAAAAATAAAAAATTGCATGTGATGAAAAAGAATATGCTGACAAATATATCTACCCATTTTCCCATTGTAGGAAAACAGTTGACCATTAAATGAAACATTAAGCTTCTTAGTCTTTGTTTTTTTTTTCATACTCACTGGGGAGCTTTGGACACTCTGGGTTCATTTAGGGAATCAGGGAATTGGGAAGCTGTTAATGAGGAATCAACTCATTTTTTTTTAAGAAATACCAGGGCCATGGAGAAGCAAGTGAATAGCACAGAGGAACTACAATCACCAAGTGAACAATTTTTTGGCCAAATCCTGGGAAACAGAAGTTTCAAAAACCCCATCTATTATTATGCTATATCAAAGATCTTAATACTGATAATAGGTTTTAACTAAATGTGGTTTGTGATGTCTAAGAGAGTTTTAAGACTACCCATTTTGATTCTGGACCACTGAATTTGTCAGAGGGGGAATATTTCATCACAACAAGAGGGACAACAGGTACATCAATGTTTTCTTAACGAAAATGATTTTACAGACTATAATGACTTTTTAATAACATTTTAAGTAGTTTTAATAAAACAAGGGTAAAAGTTAACACCAAAGGTGATTTTAAATTTAGAATTTTACTGAGTCTGACATCTCTGAATACCATATTAAGTTGTTAATTAAAAGGTTCTCCTTTATACTTACAAAAATACTTGCTTGGTTGATGTGCTGCTAGATCTGAAACTTTTCAACAGAAAACTACGCTTTGAAGTGCATGACTCCTTAAATTGGTGCAGCACCTTTAATCCACCACCTCTACCTGTACTTACTTGTCTGAAAAAATATACAAAAGGGACATTAACTATTACTGAACAACAAAACTGGTAAATGTATAGGAACCTCACAAATGCTGAAAACATAATTCTTAAACAGCTTTGACAAGCTGGCACAATTTGTATTATGAAGCCTGATAAAGGCAGGGCCTTGTTATGGATTCTGAGGAATTTGTCAACAGCAAGAACATGAAGATTAAGAGTAATGATTTTTTATAGACAAGTGTCCATAAAGGAAAGGAAAGTGGCCCATAATAAATTAGATTTCTGGTCAGATAATTTATGACTAAATATAGTCAAAAATCTGATAACACTTCATATATTTGGTATTTCAAAATTTCATAAAAATCTGAATAACCCACCATTTAGACCTATAATTGCAGCTAAAATATCAAAACAGGGACAATAGCAGTGCTGGTGGATAGAAACAAAAAGGTATTTTAGACCTTTTCTGTATCATTCTTTGAGATTCATGGCACCTTCTGGATTTATTATATTCTGCAAAGATCAACTTTAGAAATGTGTTACAACTGATGTGCAGAACCCATATAATCTTATCCTCATGATACAGGTTTAGCGTAAATTAATTTAAGAATCACATTTTCCGCAGGGAGTGAATGTTGATGTAATCTGTGACTATATGAAAATAGTCTTTCAAAATTACTTGTTTTCCTTTGAAGGTGAGATATTCAAACAGGTATTAGGAGTAGCTTTGGGGGCTGCTTCAATGTTTGCCAACCTCAGCCTTTACAAATGGGAAAAGGAGGTACTTTCATCATCAAAAATGACTAGATTTATTAAATTATGTGTACGATTCTTGGATGTAATTTTTATTATGTGATCTGGTAACGTGGATGAACTAACTGGTTTTATAATTACTGAAACACATTTACCTCTTCACATATATACATATTCTTATGATTTTATCAATGTTTTGGATGTGGAACTTTCAAAAAGTCAGAATGAAAGAGGAATATATTCCAATATATACAGAAAAAGTATTTTAGCCACTCTTGCCTACGTTTCACTAGTACTCACCCATTCTGGATGAAAAGGAATGTAGTGAAAGGGTAGTTTGTAAAGATATCTAGAATGATGTCAAATGATGATATATTTTTAAGAAGTAAAATTTTTTGAAAAAGTAGCTTGTAGATGGGGATACTCTACATCTCGGAGAATGATATTATGTCCAAATTTTTGTCTCATATTTTTGGTTGGTTCCTCATAAAATTTGTGGTTTTTGGGTAAATCATTGAAGAATGAAGTCACTAAATGGAATACATTTGAGCTTTATACCCTTCAGAAAAGACATGTTAACGCAAATCCTGTTATTCTAGCAACTTATCTAAGTTTATGAAAGCAATTTTTAAAATCTGTCCCTATTTTTGGGCTTTCCCCTCCCATTGTTTTAGGCCTTGTCCAGATGTCTTGCACTTAGAGGTTGACAGGTATGGAAGATGTGCCCCGAGTTTAATAACTTTGTCTTATTTAAACTGGAAATGGTTAAATATAACCCCCAGCAGTGGAGGTTGGATTAATTTGTTATTGAGGACGGAATAGTTCTGACAAATTACTTTGAATGCTGAGAAACCTCCAGGGATTAATTGTACTATCTCTATACACTGTACATTCAGGTGTAAGCAAAAAATAGTAAGTAGTTGCATTTACATAACACATCATGTGAATGTTCATTATATTAGGGAGAAATTCTTGGTGCATGTATTCATTCTGAAAAAGTGTTTTCTGAATAAACAAAAGCTCTTGTTTTTAATTGAAAGTTACTGTGTTGGATGATTTTGCCTAGAGAGTTATTAATCTGTGGATGGGCAGTTTTAGGGGATTTTAAACTACATGCTGATTTATCAACCAGGTATGTATGGAAAGGTTTGCAGTCCTATGTAATTAATTATCTACAGTTCTTCTCAGTTTAGAAGTGTTACTTTCATCTGGTAACCGAATAGTATATGCTGTCACCTTTTGCTTTCCATCCTGTACCCAAATTATAACTGCCTCTAAGCCTAGAGCACTAGCATTGACTTCTAATATTACTGTGCATTATGTAAGATTTGACATGAATACATTTGAGTTTTGGTCTTTATTTAACTTTTCTAGGGGTTTTCTGTGTTTTTCAACCATTCAGTTTTAACATATTTTTTCAGGAGCTGTTTTTGTAATGCTGTAATGATATTAAACTATTTTGTAAATCCTGAGGTATAAGTAACTATTCTTAGTAGGCTTAGTATTTTTTTTTGTATAATAAGATGTAAAAAGTCATATATGATATTTACTTTCATGGTGTAAGATGACACTAGCCTTGCCTGAGAATATGAAATCATACACTTGATGTACACTCATCAAATTCACATTTGCTCTTATTCAGCATCAACCCATTCTTTCAGTGAGTCAGGTACATCATCATGCGTTTTTTTTTTTTTTTTTGGTTGTTTTCTATAATGTCAGTGTTGCTCATTACATTCATAAAGCATTGCATGGTCTGTTGCAGAACTCACACTCAGTATCTTTTATATATTATCTACCAGTACATATTGAAAAAGTGTGCTACTGTTTTCCACATGTAGCCCGAGTTGATTTCAACCTGGTTTTAAAGCTAGTTTGCTAAACATCTCTGGTCCAGCTGTTCCATATATTATATTTATTTTACATTGTTTACTGGGAAGGTCCAAGTATTATATCATTTATTACTGTATTATTTGGTAGTCTTACCTTAAGTCAACACATTTTCTCTCCTTATCAGGCCTCTTTGGCTTAAAGGGAGAAGCCAAATGAATAGAATAGGTACCTTTTTCACTTTTGTCCTTATTTTCAACTTTTCCACCTTTGCCTTTCTCTTTCTGAAGTGAAAATGTATTCTTTTATGGATCTGGGCAGTACGTGTTTTATTAGGATAAGTATATAACTAGCCCTGATAGTTCTCCAGCTTTTAGTATTTTTCCAACAGATTATAGTACTCATTCAGCAGAATATCAAGTCTGTTTTATTTGCCAGTATTACGACTTATATTGCTTAGTATTTGATTTATCTTTAGTCTCTTGATTGAAGGACATGCAAATGGATTTGATCCAGACGCTTCAAGCACATGAAGTACACTGCAGTAACTTTTCTCAATGTATCATTCACTGTGACTTATTTCAAAACAACTTTTCAGAGGATTTTCACATTTATAGGCATATATTACTGAACTGCCCAAGATGTGAGTATGTGTGCATGTGTGTGGCATTTGAGTATTATAGAAGAACAGCTGGCGCCCAGCAGTGTAAGCATTGCTTTCTAGATGGTTGCCACAGTTGATCTGACATCCCAACCCCATATGAAAAATGGGAAAAAGGGGTGATGGGTGGATGAATTCTTGCATTTGTTTTCTGCATTCTGGGTTGCAACCTTAGCTTTCTTTTCCAGAATGCTAACAAATGTTATCTGATTTTAGCAACATATTTAGTTCTAGGTTGATTATGTGAATTTTTAACCAGGGTCATACATTACTATCTTTATCTTTAATAGTGTCTACAAGGGTCTCCTACAGGTGCTCACATACTAGTAGCTTTTAACACACCTGATTGTTGTCAATGTTGTTTGAAAAAGCAAGTGCTCAAACTTCCACTAACCCAATCTCCAATTTCTGTGTAGCCCTCCCAAACCCCAACCCTAAAAGAATTGCCCCACCAGAACCTAAACTCTAACCACCGTAAAACTCCCACCCAATTTCCAACTCAAGTCCTTGCTCCTTTACCCTAACCCCCCACTCCCTCTCTCTAGCCCTAAAGTCTATTGCTCTCTAGAGCTAAAATTCCAACCCCCCAAACCTACATTTCCTGATTGGTCCCCAACCCTAAAACTCCCTTCCTACTCGCTAACTCTAAAATACCCCTCCCAGTCCCTAAGCCTCATTTTTCCATTCCCTCCCCACAGCTACTTGCCTGAACTCTTATTTGATTTTGAGCCTAAGTAGCAGCCCACATGAGCTACAAGTGCCTGGCTTTGAGTTACTGGTTTTTGAGCACTTGGTTCACAAACTTCTGTAGTGTTCCCTGTATACAAAGGTGTGTTCTTCTTTGTCATTGCCACAGATTTCTGATTCAGCTCTATTGTCTTTTGACACATTTTATATGTGTGGTTCCTGCTGTGTCTGCATGTGTTTTTTCTGTGCCTGCCATAACATTTTGTCTGCTCTTGCTACTATTACACTCTCTACCAAAGTGATTTTTCTTCTTCCATTTTGTATGTGAATTTTCCTTTGAATTTTTTGCCCTGCATTCCGTCTTATTGATTTGTTTTGTCTCTTGTCAGTTCATTTGCACATATCTTGTAATTTGCTATGTTATCTAGTTTTTGTTTTTATCATCACAAAGTTTTTATTACACTATCCATTTTTTGCTCCATTTTTGTTCTGTCTTCCTCCTTCCATCATTTTATGGTCCCAACACCACAATAGCTGTCTGCACTGGGTCTGTAAGCTACTGACCCCATACCCTGGTCATGATCTGGTGTAATGCTTGAGCTGGTCATGGAGCAAGGCATTCAGGGGCTTAGGATGTCTTTGTATGTTTCTGGGGGGCTTATTTTATAAGGCATACCTGTTTCAATCCCCCTTCCCCATTGAGGATTGATGGTTTAGCCTGGGGGACAGGTGTGCAATTGTAGATGTACAGCATTTCACTCTACCTTTCAACAGTTCAGCCATATCTCCACCTTTATACCCCTCTTGTAGCCATACCCACCTTGTGATGTCTCCAGCCTCCATTAGGGATCATCATTACGGTGTCCATGGATGGGATGGTCGCACTTATCCCTCCCTGCTGCTTCATCAGTTTCCTATGCTGCTAATCAAACTTCGGTCAGCTGGGTTGTAGTCAAGGATTTTTCCCTCTATGCCACTAGATAGGCCTACTGTCCATTTTAATAATGTCTTTAGCTTTACACCTCTCAGTCTTCTTGGCTAACATCTGCAGCTCTTCACATGACCTTGAAAGTCTAGTATTTTCTCAAATGTATCATGATTAATTCTGCTTGTTATCTTATTCTTCCTGAGCTATTTGTGCCTATTATTTTTTATAAGATATCACGTTCCTTGCTTGGGTACTTTTTTAAAACAATTTTATTTATCCATTACATTCTTAATTTTCAGTATGAGTCTGCATATATTAATAATACTAAGAAAAGAGAAAAAAAATCTTTATCATATACATGACTATACATACAGTTTCTATCATAAGTCTAGTATTTACTCTTATGCATTACAACCTATTTATGTACTTTTCAGTTCCTACCAACCTACTGGTTTTAATAAGCTATTTGAATATTATTTTGTATGCACTGTTCCCAAATGCACCATAATGACCTTATCTATAGGTCTTTTATTTCCTTTACAATATCCAGTTCTTCATTTGTATTCACTTTAATCTTTAATTTCCAGTTTCATGTACTTGCTGTTTTGACTGCTAGTAGCATTAAATCTAATAAGGTGCAATTCTAAACCTAGACACCAACTGAATAGCATCATATCATTAGTTAATGTAATATGTTCTTCCAACAGCTGTGTCAGGAGAATCTGTGAGGATTCCTTAAACTTAGTTAACTGCATACATTCCTAAAAATGTGTTCTCAGTTTTCTGTTTTATTCCCTTTACATCTCCATCTGCTATCTACTCGAGGGGAAATCCTCAAAGTCTACTCCTAGTATAGAAGTGTCTATGTAGATATTTCCATGCATACTTAGGAGCCTTACTTTTATCAACATTGGTCCTTTTCAGTTTGTCATTCTAATCTTCCCTCCCTGACTTTTCTAATCTCCTCTGATTATCTCTTAGATTTATCATGCAGTAGTTGATATGCTTTACCAGTTACCACTTTGTTAATAGTGTCTTCTGTTCCTGGTTTCACTAGAAACCTACCTGAGCTGGTCTTTCACACAACATTCCTTTCTCTCTCTCTCTCTCTCTCTGTCTGTCTCTCTCTCTCTTTCTTTCTCTCTCTCTCTGTCTCTCTCTCTCTTTCTTTCTCTCTCTCTCTCCCTCTCTCTATCATTGTCTATATTCCATAAGCAGTTCCCAGTTCCTTGCTCTTCATCAGGTGTAAATACAAGTGTGTGAGCCCATTCTTCATCTTCAAAACAGCTCTTGATTTTCTATATGTAACTTTTCACATTCTTCTTTGATTGCAAGTGGCTGCCAAACATTTCAGCTCATCAGTAAAAAGAGAGAAAAAAAATGAGGAAAATTCTCACTTATTGACACGTTTCTGTTATATGATTGAGGAACCTGCATTGAAACTGACCACTTAAAAGATAAATTAAAGAAGAGGTGAATTACTCAGTGAAAATGTTGAAGCCATATTCCCCATCAGTTAGAGCTCTCACTAGGAAGACATTTCTCTGTATAACTATGGCTTTTGTTTTTTACAGGGTATGGGACTGTGGGGATTACTGATTTGCTATTTTGTTTTTAGGGCAAAGGATGCTCTTTTGTGTGTTTTTTTCAAAGGTTCATGTGTTCATAGGTCCTTACTAAGCTTACAGCTAAAGAAGACCCTCAAGAAGCTCAACCACATCAATCAGTACCAGTGGGATACTAGCAGTGTACCCAATTAACCAGACTTTCTTCACACATCCCTGGTGGAAATTTGTGATCATCCATCCAGATCCAGACTGATTTAGAAGATTGCTAGGGAATTTCTCTGTTTAATACATAAGGGCAGCCTGTTCTAGAAATGGGGATATGTTGAGTTAGGTATATGTCAAACCATCCGATGTTGCTTATGTGCTAATTTTAGGTTTAGGTCTGTTGTACAAGTATTTATTTTATTTCCTGTTCAATTTAGTTGAAGGGGTTTGAAGTATGCTGAGTCATTCATAACATGGAAAGAATAGCAGAGCTCACTACTCTGTGTCTGTATAGCAGCGAGTAAAGGGTTAGAACATTTAGTCTGTCAGAGTAGCTAAGGGTACTCAGACATGAAAACATTTTAATGGGGAATTGCTGAGATTTGTCAAGCTGGTTTAGGTGCTTGGTAAGGTACATGTGGAAGGGTGCATTCTATTTAATAAAGGACCTAATAAGGGATGGATAAAGTGGGACTATAACTTCTTTCGAACTTGAGGATATACTATAAAGGATAAACTGTGCAAGGTAGAAGGATTTTCTAGCCATCACAGAGACATGGTGGTCAAAGGAGAGTATATTACCATCACGTGTACCGAAGTCCCTGATGACTGTTCCATATTTACATGGAATGTTATCTACATGGTAAATAGGAGTGATGCCACATTTACAAAAGGAAACAGTGCTACATTTTGTGGTGTTAAGGGTAAGCTGTGTTTAATGCACCAAGCATATGTGTACTCCCTTACTAGAGAATTTGAGTAACAGAATGAGATTTGATAATAGCACCCAATTTTCAATCATCAGCAAACTTGGTTAACCATAGTCCCTTGACATTAGCTTTAATGTCACAGAAATATGTACCGAAGAGGAAGGGCACATGATGGAGCCTTGTGGAATACTACTAGTAACAATTTTATGTGAAGAGCAACTACTCCCCCCCCAACTTTAACAGTATGAATTAATGTTGAGATGAGAGAGTCTGTCAATAGTCACAGCATAGTGGGTAGTGTCAAAGGCCCTGGCAATGTCTAGATAAGTAGTGTGTATGCTGTTTATCTATGGCCTCAGTAATCCTTTCAAAAAACGTTAACCAGTTTGAATAGGCATAATCTACCTTTTACAAAGCTAAACTACTGTATATTTTGGGAGAAAAGGTAACCTATATCATTGTTTATTAGTTAACTTATAATATGTTCAAAGCCTTGAAAATAATATTTGTGAGATTAATAGGGCTATAATTCTCAGGATCAGTAAATGAACCACCCTTTTTACAAGGGTACCGCAACTACCATTCTCCAGTCCACATGGTCATAGCCACTGGAAAGGATAAGGCTGAAGAGCTGGTTGAAAGATTTTGCTGAATGGGACTTTACAATTATCAACAGGCATTCAGGTATATTGTCAAGACCTACAGAAGTAATGTCTGAAATTTTGGAAAGTGTTAAAGGACTTGGTCCAAACTGATCTCAGGAGAGGAAGTGTGATGGAGTTGATCTCAGGAAGAGTAGTGTATAATCTTCTACTTTATCATAATGAAAGCTGACAATGATGTTTTAAAATTTTTTAATGTCGATGATAAAACACCACCTTTTAGCATAGGAGATGTCTGACTGAAAAAAAAGTTGAAGTGTGTGTTGTACCATAATTGTTTTGGAAGTCAAGTTGAATCTGAAGAAGACCGGGTAACACTATATGAAAGTCCTTATCCTTGACTCTGTTTGTGCTTGGTGAGTGGTGTTAAATAGGATACATTTTCTCGATGTGTTCTTGTGTGTTTTCATGGTTTTTAGTTGTTATTTACTACTGATTTTCTAAGCAGAGCCTAGAAATAATTTTTGAACACATACCACAGAAGTTAGATGCATTTTTTTTGTTTATAATGTGATATCATCAGCCTTGTCATTGGAATTTATCATAATCTCATACATCTGTTAAACATCATCAGTGTCATATATACAAGTAATGCTTTCTGTATTTCATTGGTGACTAATTTAGGAGGCAATGAAATGACTGATGAACCAGCTTTCTCATCTCTTCCACTATGAATGTATGTTTTTTGTTTCACAGGCGCTGTCAAACATTGGGAAATCAGGTATATCAAAAGCCATTTTTCTTTTTATTTACTTAAAGATAGAATTCTAAGTTTTTTTTACTATTTTGTTTTGTTATAATTATGCCTCCATCTTGTAAAGTGGGCTTTATTATTCTAAAATGTGTCATTTTGACATTAGTTATTGAAGTTTAATAAACTGTGGTGTTTCTATTTACTGTATGCTAAGCAACTGTCCAATTATTTCCCGATTCCATGTCATCCATCCCCAGCTTCTTTTTTTTAAGAAAATTTTTAACAATTTAACATATTTACAATATATACACAGAAAGGAAGAAAGAAATTCAACCTCACATATTGTTATACAATAAGAATACACTGAATCATCAAGTTAATCTTATACAAGTAACACATTTAGAATCTTGGTATTTCAATAGCAACATCTCAAGGTTATCTCAACAACTAAAGGTCTTTCTATGGTTTATGGATCTTATTCTGATCACTTATTTTTCAGTTTTACATAGTAATTTTGTTAAATTTAAAAATTCTTTGAATGTACGAACTAAGTTTGAGTTCCTTTTTTTGTAACAACTTTTCTGGCAACTGCCAAGAGATCCCAAAAGATTCTTTGCTTTTTGAATTTTATAGATACAGGAAGTGGAACATTCATTAGTATAGCTGATCTAGTTAAACAACAATTATCAGACAATAACCCCTTAAAATGAAACTTTCTCTTCCCAATATACATTTTTCACAATCCATAAACATGTGTCTAAACAGCTTTTTCATCTTTACTACATCTGCAACAAATGAAGAAGTTATTTTACTAAACTCAGAGATTTAGTATGGAGTAACAAACATTCTGTGTATGTATTCCCACATAAAACTTTCCAGTATAAACTTGAAGAAGTTTGATTAACTGATTTAAGTATCAAGGCTTTATTTTTACTATTTATTGAGTCACTCAGTCTGCCACACTCTAAAAAGTTCCAGAAGTTTGCACTGAAAGTATTATTATTAATTATAATTAACTTATATATCATGGACAAGCTTCCTTTGTATGTTAATCTACCTTTGATAACCGTATTCATATATTACCAAACTAAGAAACCCACACGGATAAAAACAACTTGAATCACTCAATCCGATGGAACCAAAGGATGAGGCCATGAAGTAAAATTATTTTAATAAACACAATTCAACCAAAATTACAGAGTTAAGCACTTTTTTCCTTCATTACTAGGAACTTCATCAGAACTAAAAATACTACAAATATAATACTTAAAAAGAGCACACTGAATATATTGCGTAAACATAAAAAGCAATATTGATATTAAAGTTGAAGCACTTTGAAGTGTAAATTGTTTT
Source organism: Protopterus annectens (assembly GCF_019279795.1). Lineage (NCBI taxonomy): Eukaryota > Metazoa > Chordata > Ceratodontiformes > Protopteridae > Protopterus > Protopterus annectens. The sequence goes on from NC_056725.1 coordinate 84,664,333, forward strand.
ATTGTTTACAAGCAACTATTGTTTTTTATGTTCACATGATATATTCAGTGTGCTTTAGCCAAAAGCTATCAGGACTTACAAATAATTAATATAATATTATATATAGGTCAAAATAATAACAGACTATTAATTTAGTTATATACTTTAACATTTAAAACTATTCCCCCATTACTATATACAAGTTTAATAATCCTCTTCTATTAATCATAGACATTAAATAATCTAACAAATGGTATACAATATACTTATTTATCTAATAGTAGTATAAATTACTGATTTAATATTCCTAAATTATTTATTCAGTCAACATTATTATAACTAGATCTCAAAATAAATAAGTATAACAGAGTAGGACCTGAAGAGATAAAGATATCTGTTATCTTACAGGTCACAGGTAAACTTATCATACTAAAGTATAATACAAAAGAAAGATTAATGTACACACACACACACACACACACAGATATATATATATATATATATATATATATATATATATATATATATATATATATATATATATATATATATATATATATCATGTCAAAAACACACACACATTTTAACAAAAAGCTCTGAATTACTTTTTAAAGTACACATGCCTATATTTCATATTTCTGTAATACTCTTAACACATCTGTGATGATATGGGCTAGTGCCAGCATAGCCACCTGGAATTCTGAAAAGAATGATATGTCCTTTGAATATCAAACTGATTTATACAAGATGGTTATACAAGATGGTTGTGTTATAAATATATTAGAACTGTATGGCATTAGAATATCAAACTGATTTGCACAAATGCTTATGTTACAAATGTATTAGAACTGTATGGCACTTAAAAATCAAAATGTGTTTGCAAAGCTGCTAGTGTTAAAAGAAATATATCAACAGTGGGTCCTGCTGGACAGATAAAGAATATACATATGAGACTATATGTATATGTTAACAAAGGACACTGGAAGAGAAGGGGCTGAACATGTTGCTTACTTCTTACTTTAAGAAAAATACTATTAATTGGACCACCTGTTGGGCCATGGAAGTGCTTATCCCACAGTTCTGAATGGGACTAGAGATGGCATGTCTGGAAAAAGCCTTTGTTCATTAGCTCAGTAAAAATAGGGGAAACCCCAGGCAGTGCCATAAACATTAGTAAAACTTTAGATATGCATCTCATCACATCTATGCTAATATCCTGTCTTAAGCTTCAAAGGGGAATAGTGTGAGAACCTAGAGTCAGGTCACCTTATGAGGTCATTCTGCCAGCTATCTTGGAAATGTTATATATTACAAAGAGAAATCCCTCAGTTTTGAGTATTCTGTCTTAAGCCTGACAACCAGAAGGACCATTAACCAGGTAATCTGCCTTGCTGTATTAAGTAAATAAAGAATAGAGTCATTCAGGAAAATATAGTGAATCTTAGTTTAAATATTGTTTTTTTTTAATTTTCTGAGTCTACCCATCAATGTTATTTTCAATATTTCCTGTGATTTGAACTCTGTGGTTTACTGTAAATGTATATTCAGTGTTTTCATGTTATTTTATTATTTATCATTAAATATATGTAAAGCTTTTATTCTGGCTGGTCCTTTTAGAAAATTTTAACATTTGAGAGTTTTTATATTTATTTAGTGACACTGTGTGGGTCACTTCTGAAGGCCTAGCTGTCTTGGTCAACTACTACCAGCTACTACCATTTGTATTAATATTTTATTAGTATTACTGCTGCACAGGTTAAAACAGCACAGTCCAAGGCAAATAATACAGCTTCTATGGGACCTGACAATATCCCTGACTGTGTTCTACATGCACTACAGAGTGAACTGGCACCTCACCTGTGTGCCCTGTTCAATCACAGCCTCACCTCACGCTTTTTCCCTACTGAATGGTGCACTGCTACAGTCATCTCTCTCCACAAAGGAGAAGTGACTACAGACCCTGGGAACTATCGCCCCATTAGCTTGACGAGTCTGATATGCAAAGCTATAGAATGCATAATCATGGACCTAATAAACAAGGATATAGGGAATCTCCAAACTCTGGATCCCACACAGTTTGGTTTTGTGAAGGGTAGATCATGTCTGCTCAACTTGGTCGACTTCTTTGAGTCAGTCACCCAGAGCTGTGGATGAAGGCAAGGTGGTTCATACAGCCTACCTTGATCTGGCCAAGACCTTTGATACAATTTCCCACTCAGGAATCATAGAAAAACTCACTAAGCTAGTCATCAACCCCTATATCACTAGGTGGGTTGCAAACTGGCTCACAGATAGAACCCACAGTGTGAAATTAGCTGACTCCAAGTCAGACTGCTGACCAGTCAAGAGTGGAGTTCCACATGGTTTGGTACTGGGTCCTCTTCTCTTTGGTATCTACTCCTCTGAAGTCTAGGCCAACACGAAGGGACTCTGGCTGACAAAGTTCACATACAATTGCAAGTTGGGAGCTATTATTAACTCCCCAAGTGATGTTGACATCCTACAGAAAGGCCTCACTGAGACCAAAGACTGGTGTCAGAACCATGGCCTTAAGCTCAATGCCAAAAAAATGTGTTGTCATCCCCTTTGGAAAAAACCCGGTTCCCATGAATTACCACATTGATGGTAGTCCACTGAACACAGAAGGCGTTATAAGAGATCTGGGAACACAGGTTGACAGCAACCTTTCTTTTGTCCACCACATTGCCACTGTGGTCAGAAAGTCCTTCTATGTGGCACATCTCATTACTAAGGGTTTTGCATCCAGGAAGAAAGAGGTCATTGTCTCCCTCTACTCTTCCCTCATTAGGCCAGTCATCGAGTACAATGCTCCATTTGGCATGTACCACACTAGACACCTGTAACAACTGGAGAGGTCGCAAAAGTACCTCACAAAGAGGATCCTAGGCCTTAAACACTTGTCATATTTGGATAGATTAAAAAAACTCCAACTATTCTATGTCTCATATCGGCTTCTTAGAGGAGATCTCTGCTTGACTTACAAAGCCATGTCTCACTCAGCTCTGTTAGAAATGCTACATCTAAAGAAATGCCTATCCCTCCACTTTACACACCCCAGAGTCCCCAACCTCATTACCACAATCAACAGAACGGGTCATTATTAGAACATCAAAATTTTACAATTTCGAATGTTCTAATATCGACCCCCTATCAACAAATGCTGAAAATAGCGAAATGACAGAAAAACAAACTTTTTCCTGGGGAAAGAAGTTGGTTGTCCGTTTGTGTCATTTCACTATTTTCAGCGCATTGGTGGAAAGCTACGGGTCGGGTTCAGGTTAGTGTGCGATTGGGCATGAGTTAGGTGAGATAGGGTTAGGGCGTGGGTTAGGTATGTGTGCGATTGTGTGGATGTAAGGGTTAGGGTGGGTTAGGTGAGTTAGGGTTAGGGCACAGGTGAGGTGAGTGTGCGATAGTGATGGACCTTAGGGTTAGGGTTTGGGTTAAGGTAAGTGGATAGTTAGTGGTGTTTGTACAGTTTAGTGTAGGGTTAGCTGTAATATTTTAGGTGTATGTGTGTGGATTGCCGCTTGGTGTGCTTGTGTTGTGTGTATGTGTTTCGGAAAAAATTTGCTTTTCTACATGTTCGATGTTGTCAGTGTTCACTGAATAGGGGTCGATATTAGAACATTCAAAATTGTGAAATTTCGATGTTCTAATATAGACCCCAACAGAACATGCTGGAGGGGTGGGTTCATATTCAAATAACCCAGAGATTGCCTATTCTATGGAAAAAAATTCCCATACATGTCAAACAGATCACCTCACTGGCCCTCTTCAAGGGAAATCTTGATGAGTGGATGGGAAATAGAAAATTCACCCCGGGGATCACTCCAGTGTCTCTACTTGATAGAGCCACTGGGAACTAAGGTCGGGTGGCACAATGCCATGGTAATCCTATGGGTTAGGCTTGCAAAGGCTCCAGGGCCATTAGGCTAGTACACACCCATGAACCTATGAATATCACGCAATATAATTGTGCACCATTAGAGTAGCTGATTGTGCAGTGTTTATTGGCAGTGATAACTACCTTATACTCTGGGCAGATGAGGGCACAGCAGGTAAATCTGTGCCAGTCTTTCCCAGGTGTGTGTGTGTGTTTGTGTGTGTGTGTGTGTGTGTGTGTGTGTGTGTGTGTGTGTGTGTGTGTCCGCTATTTGGAGCAGGGACACAAAGCACTAGTTTCACAGAGATGGTGCTGGAGGACCTGGCTTGGACACTCAGCTGAGAAATTAACCTGGTAGCTGTGCTAGTGAGGAACCTTAATGGGGCCCTGGAGGGAGACAGATATAAAGAAACCCAGACCCCAGTCTGACTGTGTTCCCTGTGTGCTCTTAAGGGAAATTGTACTTGATGCAGAGAGATGCATCTGGTAATACTGATTGTATCCATTTGTATTCCATGTGAACCTTCCCCACATATGTCAGTGGTAAGGATTAAGGCTCCTTGATCACTGGCCCAGAGAGGGGTCATCACAACATCAAATGTCAAAATATTTTTTAAAAAGTTAGCTTATTAAACTACTTAATAAAATATGCAGATTACTGAGGCTGAATGGAATGTCTTACTATTTCTATGGAGTAAAAAAAAAAGAATTGCAGTTAATTTTGTATTCAAAAGTTACAAAATGTTCAATTTAAATCCCATTCCCCTTTTTTACAGATACAAACATATTGAAAAATGTACTTTCTATCAAAATGAATATATTGATTCAGCAATAAAACACTCATGTTTCAACTTTGAGTTATGAAATTAGTTATTTCAGGTAATCTTAGAGAAACTAATAACATTCAACATGTAAAAAAAAATCTACGTTCACATGACCAAGCTTCAAATTTCAGCTTTCATGTTATTTTGAAATATTTTATATGATTTTCTAAGTAAAGTATATCAGATCTTATATATTTGCATTTCTGTAATATGTAGGTATATGCAATATATATCTTTCTTAAAAGCAGTTTATTTAAGTATATTTTTGTCTTATTTTCTACTAGTATTCTACCTTACTCTCTATATCTTGTATTTCTGAAATATCCCATCAAAGAGCTAATCATCAGTTCTCTATTAAATATTATAGTATACATACATATTTCTTAATTTACTGATACTGCTGTTTTTATTAATCTTACATAGTAGATACTGCTTGTGTATACACATATTCATAAGATGTTTACTCTTATTAATTTTAATATTACAAGCAATATTGACTATGTATACAAGAATTATTTCTTATTTCATTTGAATATGTGTTTTTAGCCATTGTGAACTGCTGTTCTGATCTAAGCTTTACATGCTGACATCAAAATCTGGCTACAGCATGTGAAAATGGCAACTCACAACACACACCAGCTGCTAATTTCCTCTGTAAGTTTCTCATTCTTCTTAGTACTTTTAGGCTGTTCTAATCAGCAACAAACATCTAACTTTGCTTCCTTCAATTAATATGTATAGTTAAAGTTAATAACACTGCAGCATAAGCTGTTAATATGTAAAATGTTAGCAAATTATATGTCAGAACATTACTACATATGATGTATATTATATGTTATAATATTACTATTGCTTTTGTCTTAGCAATTCTTCACTTCTAAGAAAAGAAAAGAGGTGTTATTTTGAGTAGATTTCTTACATATATAATTGAGAAAAGAAAAAAAAATAGAAAGTTATTTTTCTTCTTATATAGACATCAGTAACAAATATTGACCTAGATTTTCTTCAGCATAGCTCAAGGCAGAAAAATTGTAGCATTCTAAAGATATAGAACATTATTTTGTTCTCAGTGTGTCTGTTGTTTCACGAATGACTTGTGAAAGGAATGTGTTACACAGCAACAAGAAAAACAAAATCGCCAGCACTTTAACACTTCCAATTAGCATGTTACTTAGATCTGACATTCAGTTAACTCAGCAATGCACATACTAGATGCTGACTAAAATAAAATAAAAATCTTAACTTATATAGCTTTACAGTTACCAATTCTATTGCTTATAATATAATGACATTTTCTTATAGAAAGTATTTGTTTAACATTTAGAAACACAGTTATAGCTTTAATTAAATGGAATATATTAAGACTTTCACTGTAACTATAGTAAAATAGTAAAACTAACCCTTTATATTTCTCATCATGAAAACTGCTTTAGTTTAAAATATAAATACATACTTACATATGTTTTGAGACTTAAAGGTTGGTACAAACCTTTTATTTAAAAGGCAAATCTATTCTTTCAAAAAAAAAATAGTCTAGCAATCAGTGAATAAGGATAATTTGTTTTTAGGCTTTTCAGTTTTAGAAGCAGTTTGCCAATACTTCAGTTCATTCTTTCTCTTCATATGTTCCACTCCTTTTCTTCAGTATTAAGGATTTTATTTGGTGTTAACAAAAGTGGATGCCTCTTTGTGTTAAATATTTTGATTTCTTCAGAAAGGAATAATTTGATCTTTGCAGGAAACACCAACGTGACTTTAATATTGCTCTTTTTAAGTTCCTTGATCACTGGTACATAGGATTTTCTTTTACTCATTAATTTACTGGAATAGTCATTGTCAAATCTGAATATATGTTCACCTATTTTAATAGATGAATTGGACCATGCTGCTTTCAATATTTGATATTTTTCTAAGCTAGACATGAGCTTAGCTATCATTGAGTGTGGTGGTGAGTTTTCTTTCTTAGACGGTGCTCCCAGGGATCTATGTGCTCTTTCAATTCAAAAAGATAAAGTTTCAGGAAGATTTATTGTTTAATGTAGACAGGTAGTTACAAAGTTTATTATATTGTCTCTCTCATACTTTTCAGGTATACCATGAATTCTAATATTATTTCATCTCAGTCTATTTTCAAAATCATCAAGTTTTTCTATAAGCCAGTTATTTTGTTTTAAAAGAAATTCAGTCTGAGACTTATCTTGAATTATTCTGCTTTCATGATCATTCAAAGTCTCTTCCATACCGCTGATTTTTGTCCCATGTTGTTTCATAATAGCTTCAAAATGTTCCATCCTCTTTCTGGTCTCTTCTTTGAAACATTCTAGTTTTGTATCCAGTGGATCTATTTTAAGTAATATATCATGTAATACTAGATAATATTGACTGGGTATCTTTTTTAACACAAGAATCCTAAGTAACATTTCTTGAGTGACTCATGTTGGAGTGTCTCCTCTCTTAAGAAACCAGATGAAATTCTGACAGAAAAACTATAGCTTTTGAAGAACTTAAAGCTATAAATCATTTATCTCACTATTAATGAATAAAATTAGCTAGAAAGTATCTACAAATTTTAATTTTTTGAATACATTTTCTATCAGGGAAATGTTTTCAGTCACAGAGCTTTCACCAGTTGCTGCTCTCATTTAGCCATATTGGCCACAGAACCCATCCCCTGCTTCTGACGCTGCAGTAGTGGGGATAAACAGTTCTGTAGTAGGTTGGCAATGGCATGGTTTCTATAGTCTGCAGCAGATTTTATTACAAAGTAACCAGACTGCAGCACATTCAGTTACTCAGTCAGTTTATTAACTCATTCACTACAATGGAGTTCAGGAATGTTGCAGCTTAACTTCCTAAGCCTTTTTGACAGAATCAAATTATGTCCTCAGATTTCAAACAAATGTTCATATCTCTTGAACCACAGAGGTTATGAAAGAAGTGTAAAAGGCAAAGTCTTCAGCACAAAATATTTTTATAGTGGTGGTATTCATTAGGTTCTAGTTCTTAAACCAAATTTTACTTTGAACCACAGAGGTTATGAAATAAGTGTAAAAGGCAAAGTCTTCAGCACAAACTATTTTTGTAGTGGTGGTATTCTTTAGGTTCTAGTTCTTACACCAAATTTTACAAGTTAAAGTTAACACAACAACTATTACATTTGTATTATTTTGTAAACAACTTACAATATCTCAGCAATGACTCATATGAAGGCTACCAGCCCAGCTATCTGCCATTTTGTAAATAATCATATGTCATTTGTGAATATTAATATGATCCATAGGCTTGTCTTACAAATGTAAGAGAAATATATGTTATGTGTGTACTAAACTGCTGGTACAGAAGTGTGTGTTAAACTGTGTGTTATGTACTGAGCTTCAAGAATGTAATCACAGTATACCCTGCTGGAAAAGAGCAAAAATGTGTATAAACTATATGCCTGTACAAATGTATGTTTTCATGGTAGAAGTTGGAACATACAGAGTTAACTTGCAAACTCTGAGAAAATAAGTGAAGTGTTTCTGATGGTGTTTATCTCAGCTAGGAGACAGAATGTCTGCAGCTAGAAATTATTTCTATTATCTGGAAATAGAACTAATTACAAGTTTCAAAGGTAAAAGAGTTTAACTGTTTTATGATTTCTAGTTCCAGGCAAACTTCTGAGGGATAAGTATTTTTGACACAGAGGTGCTAAATTTTACATTTCTGTTAGCCTGGGAATTGAAGGCAGAGGTGACAAAGAATAATGTAATCTGAGATAACCCTGCAATGTTTGATAGTAATTTAAGAACTATCTCAGAGAGTGAGTCTGTGCATCTAGGACTGGTGAGGTGGTTACTTCAGGGAGGGAGGGATATATCATGTAGCAGTGAGACTGAAGGTGAGCCACAGCTGCTTGTGGGTACTGATGTTCCCTTGGACAGAGTGACTGCAAGGGCAGAGGTGAGTAGTAGTACCCAAGTTAACAGTGAGGTACCACTGTCAGAGGATGCCAAACTTCCTGTGGAATGGGAGCTGGGAAGGGTTACAAAAAGAGAGCTGAGACAGGGTCAGCTCTCAGACTCTAAATTACAAGGCCTGAGAGAGAGAGAGAGAGAGAGATAGTGAGGCAACTGGTTCTCAAGGGAAGAGTTAATCTGTAAACTGTGACAAAGAGTTACTGTATAGAGAGTGGACCCCTGAGGGAGGGCTAGAGGGTGAGAGAACATAGCAGTTGGTAGTACCTAGAGCCTACTGTCTGGCACTTCTAGCCATAGCCTAGGATATTCCCTTTGCAGGTCATATGGACATAAAATGTATAAAAAGACGTATTATATAGAACTTTTATTAGCCTGGGATTTTCAGAGATGTAACAGGGTACTGCAGGACCTGTCAGCAGTGCCAAAAGGTAGGCAATGCAGGAGACAAGGTGAAAGCTCCTTTGATGTCTTTGCCTGTGATTGAGGAGCCATTTCAGAGGGTAGCTATGGATATTGTGGGGCCTCTGATTACCCCAAATTCCACAGGGAAAAAGTATATCCTAGTGGTAATAGATCATGCTACCAGATATCCTGAGGCAGTGGCTCTGTCCTCCATTGAGGCAGAAAAGGTGGCAAATGTTTTGCTAGAGATTTCAGCAGGGTAGGTTTCCCAACAGAAATGCTGACTGACAGAAGTGCCAATTTAATTTCAGATCTGCTAGCTTGTCTGTGGAAGTACTGTGGGGTGAAGCACCTAAGGACAACCCCCTACTATCCCCAGACTAATAGTCTTGTAGAGAGGTTAAACTCTACACTCAAGACCATGCTATGGGCATTTTCAGACCAGTTTAAGAGGGACGGGGACAGATATCTGCCCCATCTGTTGTTTGCATACAAAGATGTGCCCAAGGAATCTATAGGTTTTTCACCATTTGAATTGCTGTATGGGCATAGGGTGAGGGGGCCTCTAGATTTAATTCGAGATGAGTGGGAGGGTGAGTGTGAATCCCACAAGGAGTCTGTTGTGGCATATGTACTAAACCTAAGAACAAGGCTCAGGAAACTCATGGGCTTGGCCCAGGAGAACCTGGCAGAAGCCCAGCAGCAGAAAAAGGTCTGGTATGGCAGGAATGCTCAAGCTAGAGAGTATGCTGTAGGGCATCAGGTAATGGTTCTCATTCCCGTCAGACACAACAAGCTGCAGACAGCCTTGGAGAGACCCTACAAGGTGGTAAGGAAGGTCAGTGATGTCAACTACATGGTAGAACTGCTAGGCAGGAGGCATGGGCATGAATTGTACCACATTAACATGAAACCTTACCATGATAGGGAGGTGCTTGTGCTGAGTATTTGTAGTGGATTGCAGGAGGAGTCTGAGGGGGATCTGGTGATTGATCTCCTCAGTGAGCCTCAGACTGACACCTCAGTGGAAGGGGTAGCAATGTCCCAGCGGCTATCTTCTACCCAGGTCAGAGAAATCCAAGCAGTGTTACTGGAGTTTCAGGACATGTTCTCTGGGAAACTAGGGTGCACTCACCTGGTGCAACACCATGTGGATACAGGACCCCAGAGGCCTATTAAGCAGGCCCCTTAAAGGGTGCCTGAGAGAGTCAAACAGACTCTGAGGGAAGAGATACAGGAAATGTTGGAACTAGGGGTAATTCAAGAGTCCAGCAGTCCCTGGACCTCCCCAGTGGTGGTGGTACCAAAAAAAGAATGGCAGCACCAAGTTCTGTCTGGACTACAGGAAATTAAATAGTCACAAAGAGTCAGATGCTTACCCGATGCCTAGCACAGATGAGGCCCTGGAGCAGCTGGGTGGGGCTAAGTATCTTATTACCATTGATCTTATGAAGGGTTACTGGCAGGTGTCCTTGACTCCCAGTGCTAGAGAGAGGTCAGCCTTTGTGACTCCTTTTGGCTTGTATGAGTTCACAGAGATGCCCTTTGGGATGAAAAATGTCCCAGTGACTTTTCAGAGGCTGGTAGATCATATCCTAGCAGCAGCAGAATATTTTGCCCTTGCTTACCTAGATGATATTGCCATCTACAGCCATTCCTGACAAGAGTACCTTTAACATGTAAGGGAGGTGGTAGCCAGACTACAGAGGGCAGTGTTGACCATTAAGCCCAGCAAACGTCAGGTGGGTTTGGCAGAGGTCTCCTACCAGGGACATAGTGTGGGGAGTGGTAAGATTAGGCCAGAACCTGCCTACGTGGAAGCCATTCAGGCATGGCCTGTCCCTGTTACCAAAAAAGCAAGTGAGGCCATTATTAGGGACAGCAGGGTACTACAGAAAGTTTTTCCCCAGTTATAGTACCATAGCTGCTCCCCTCACAGATATGACAAGGAATAACAGGCCAGATAAGATAGTGTGGACCCTAGCATGTGAGCAGGCATTCCAGAAGCTTAAAAGAGCTTTGGGAGGAGTGGTAGCCATTCCAGATTACAGCAAGGAATCTGTTGTGCAGGTGGATGCTTCAAACCATGGGGTGGGGGCTGTACTTAGCCAGATTTCTTCAGAGGGAGAAGAGTACCCAGTGATTTATATCAGTCATAGTTTCCAACCTAGGGAGGAATGTTATGCAGCTGTAGAAAAGGAATGTCTAGCCATAGTGTGGGCACTGCAGAAACTTCAGCCTTATATGTATGGAAGAAAATTCACTGTAGTTACAGACCACAATTCCCTAACATGGTTATATCGAGCCAGCTAGCAAAATGCCAAGTTACTAAGGTGGAGCTTATTGTAGAAGCATATGATATGACAGTGCAGCACTGCAATGGGGTTAGCAATGCCAACGCAGATGAGCTCTCAAGACAGGGAATCGGGTAAGGTATTCCCAGATAGGTTCAACCCTCTCAAGCAACATTTCTGAAGGGTCACTTGAAAAACTAGCTTGAGTGTTCGGGGGGGGGACCAGCTATCTGGAATTTTGTAAATAATCATATGTCATTTGAGAATATTAATATGATCCATAGGCTTGTCTTACAAATGTAAGAAAGCTATATGTTATGTGTGTATTAAACTGCTGGTGCAGAAGTGTGTGTTCAACTGTATGGTATGTACTGAGCTTCAAGAATGTAACCACAGTGTACCCTGCTGGAAAAGAGCAGAACTGTGTATAAACTATATGCCTGTGGAAATGTATGTTTTCATGGTAGAGGTTGGAACATACAGAGTTAACTTGCAAACTCTGAGAAAATAAGTGAAGTGTTTATGGTGGTGTTTATGTCAGCTAGGAGACAGAATGCCTGCAGCTAGAATTTTTTTCTATTGTCTGGAAACAGAAATAATTACAAGTTTCAAAGGTAAACGTGCTTAATTGTTTTACGACTTCCAGTTCCAGGCAAACTTCTGAGCGATAAGTATTTCTGACACAGAGGTGCTAAATTTTATGTTTCTGTTAGCCTAGGAACTGAAGGCAGAGATGAAAAATAATGAAATAATCTGAGATAACCCAGCAGAAATGTTTGATAGCAATTTAAGAACTATCTCAGAGAGTGAGTCTGTACATTTTGTATTTGCCTTTGGATCTGACAACATCCTTTCATCAGCACTTCTCATCTACATTTGCCTTGCTCTGTAAGTAAGTCATTTAGGGCATAGTATCTCTTAGATATAGATAGGAATACAGTAAAGGTTAGTTTAGATGTTTTCTGTATTTATGTGAGACTGTCTTACAATGTTATTTTAAAGTATTTCCTGTAATTGTTAACTCTGTTGTCACTGTGTTGAGTTATTGAGTATTGTCTTGTGCTTTTATTATTTATTATTAAATATATTTAAACCTTTTAATTGTGGCTGTTTTTTAGAGATATTTAAGCTCTTAGAGTACTTGCATATGTATTTGTTGGCACTGTATAGGCCACTCCAATAGCCTTAAAATCTTGGTCACACTTACCGTTTGGATAATAGTAACATTACACAGTAGAATTTGTCACCCTTTGGGAAGGGCCATATAGTAGCTGATAATGGGTTGTTGGTGGCAGTGATTACTACCTTATAGTCTGGGCAGAAAGGGGCATAGCTACTAAACCTGTGCCAGTCTTCCCCAGGAATGTGTGTGTGTGTGTTTATATATAAATCAAATCTCAAAGTGTGTGCGTGTCAGATACTTGGGCAGGGACATGAAGTTGGTTGGACAGAGAGGCTGCTAGAGGTTTTGGCTTGACCCCTTGGCTGAGATCTTAACCCTATAGCTGTGTCAGTGGGGTATCTTATTGGGGATCTGGAGAGAGAGAGAGAGAAACCAGCCCCAGACTGACTGTGAGCTCTGTGTGCTCTTAAAGGAAATTGTACTTTACTGTGTGTGTACTTGTCATCCTCCCAATGTGCACATCCCCCACTGGTGTTAGTTGTGAGGATTGAGGCTCCTTGATTTCTGGGCCAGTGCAGGGGCGTCACACTCAAATTACACGTATACTGGCAGCAGTATTTTATTCATCTAGCTGGAAGCTTTCATATGTGGCTAAGGAGTTCTGTCTGTGTTACTTGGTTGTTGAGATATTTCAAAAAATGTAAAAATTATATTTATATAAATTAATATCATAAAACAACAGTTAATATCTCTTTATCTGGACCAGACAGACACCAAATATTAATGCAGTTGAGTTTGCCACTGTGTAAGCATTAAGATGAGGTCTCTTAAAACCATGTACATAGCATGATTTTGGAATTACTGATGCAAATATGAACAAGCAATATTTGACCCCTAGAAGCATCACTAGGAGGTAACTGCAGATGCACCTGGAGGCGTCACTCAGATGTAATGTGTTAAAATTAATAAGTATTGGTCCATTGAAGCAACTAAAGTAATAACTACACATTTTAGAATAAGAAAGTCCACTTTACAAGATGAGAGCATAAACAAAAAGAAATAGTACAAAAAAAATTTACAATTGGTCTTTAACTATTTTACTACTCTCAGATGCCTTTTATTTACTGCATTCTCATATCTATTGGCTACTGCCTTTCTCTTAGTGGCTGTCTTTTTCTTCACAAAATAAACTGACAATATGCTTAAGTAGTTCTGCTTCTTGTCCAGTTGTGTGCTTCTATTCTTGAGAAAACATGTAGGTTAAGCATTTAGAATGGCAAACTGGATACTTCTTATTTAGTTTTTTTTAAATGCAGTAAAATATTTTATTCATCATCAGCTTTACTGTGATCATATATGGAGCACTCGAAGACTATGAGCACTTCTAGACAAGTTAAACCACAGGTGTAACATACACAGTAGTGAAAATATATGTAAATGCATGATGTAGGGATACCACACAGACAGTGAAGGCTTTTCATAAAAAATGAATAATTCATTTAAAACTATAACTAGTTTTAACTTCATTAATAAAGACATAAACCCTGTAACTGCCCTTGCTGGGTATGAAATTCAAACTGGAAATTCAAACTGGCAAAGTTGTAGTGTCTTTTCAAATTAAGGTTTGTATTCCATGCACAGCTCAAAACAGAAAATCTACCAGTGATTAACTAATTATTCCTAGAAACACTAGAGACCAAGCTGAGAGTTCACTTCCTGTTTGTAAATGGACACAACTAACATATCTGCAGCAAATGTAGCACCTATTAATGAGGTAAAATAAGAAAATATGTCTTCCAATATGTATGACTGAAGTGCAATCATTTAGAAAGTATTTGAGTGATCACAAGCATCAGAACAAATCAGTTAATACCCTCTGCAATGTCCCTCTCATACAAATGTCTTTGTTATATAATACTGGGAAGGAGAAACTCAGTAAAAAAAAAATTCCAGCTCAAGGAGCAATCAAAGAAAGACATTTACTCAGTAGAAATTGACACACAAGCTTTTGGACTGTCTAAGCATATTCTTAAGTATTTTCTAAGAAAACACACAATGGACAATAATATGCCACTGGATTTTTCCCAACTTCTGTCTTAAAAGGAGATGAAAAATTCCAAACAATGCATGGGAATCCATGTCTTGGAGGGATGGTACATTGGCTGTGATGCTGACAATGTCGGTACAAGTAGGATAGGCAGTGGAGAACCTGGACAGTGGTGAGACTGCAGTGCCTATAACCAACTTTTTCTATTCATGGAGTGAAATGGGGGATCTTGTTACAGCATTACAATCTTTAAAGGCTATGAGACCTTGTACAAGGTCACTACCTGCCAGTCTCAAAATGTCTTTAAAGTTGAGGAACCTTTCCCCACACAACAAATCTACCATTTCTTAAATAAGTCCAAATTGATATATTACACCTCATTCCTGCCCTAACTTGAAAAAAACTTCTTCCTTATTTAATATTCATTGTGTCCACTCTTCCTATTATATTTTCATTTCTATGTGTTAGGAATGATACACCTATTGTTTCTTATGTCTATCATTTTTTTTATTTTTATATATACAAACTAGATCTCTTCTCATAATCCCATAAGCAAATGATTACACTTTCAGTTTTTGTAATCTTTCCTCATATGATGAAGAATTTACTTCCCTAACTCTCCTAGAAAAAAATTTGCACTCTTTCCAGTCTCATAGTATATATTTTTGAATAAATACAAAACCCTTCGCCATACACAATTGGTCTAATTATAAATGTATATTTCAACCCAAAACCTTGAAATCACTGCATGACATAGTTCATAGTAAGACTTTTAATGTAACATAACATTTCCTAATTATGTTATTGACATGGTCTCTAAAATCTAACTTCTCATTCCTCATTATACCCAAGTCGTCTAAAGCATCACATTTCTGAGTTATAGTAGAATCTAACAAATGTGGGAATCATTGATTAATTTTACCTAACTGTAGAATGTATGATTATTAATATTAAAACAACCCTATTGCCTTTTGTCCAATAAATTAGTTTGCTCAAGTAAGTTTACAACAGCCATTGATCAGGTAAAGAAGATGTGCAAATTTACTAATCCAGCAAAATCACTTTTTGAAAAGAAGACATAAAAATATGAAAAAGAAATGTGCTCAATGTTCTGCTTTGTGGAACTCCCTAGTAATGTTATATCCATAAAACTTATAACCTTGTACACAGACATTTGCAGTTCTACCATCCAACCACTAGTCTAGTTATCTTATAGCATACTGATTAAATTCAAAGTGTTTAATTGGTTCGTTAACTGAGATATGTGTTACAGAATCAAAAGCCTTAGCTGGGTCCAAAAATGATGTCAACTGGAATCTCAATGTCAACATGTTAATTTTTGTTATTGGAAATCTGCCTTTTGTGAAAACATGCAGATGAATATTGCAGTAAGAATTTTCTTTATCAGTAGCCATAATTTCTAATAGCATTCTCTCAAAACTTCCCCCAACTAGACTTGTGAGGCTGACATGTCTAAGACTGAAAACATCAGTACCCCCCCCCCCCCCCATCTGTTATGTATTGGAATATCTCACCTGAATGAAGCCCACTCCAAATAATACTGATTGTTGAAAAAGAAAGTTTAAACATTCCATCAGACACTCTTTAACATTTACCAAAAATATTCCATTTAAATTATAAGGACCAGGAACAATTTTATTTTTAATTTCCTGCAATGGTTTCCTCCCCATGCTTTCTGAAATTAATGGACATTTAATTGCTAAAACAAAGAAACTCCCAGTACTAACAACTCTCCCATATGAATTATAAGAAATATTTTCAAAATAAATCTGTGAGATAATGTTTTTTTCCTTAGAGGTGTTTCATTACATTCACTTATCTTGATACAATATTTTTACCTTTTCAACATTGGTTCACATATCTGTACTTCATAAACACAGTGCACAGAATTTAATTCTGACCTTGGGTTATTGGCTAGACTTAAAATTGCCTTTAGGATAGTTATCTTAGTATTTGCCTATAACTTATACGTTTCCCTTGGCTCTCCTAATAGACCTCTTGACCCATGTAGCAATCGTTTTATATCTTTTCAGCATTTTAACAGTGGGACTTTCTTTCATTTCTTTAATCTTCATTCCTAATTCTGGTTGGAGACATGATATTACATAGCACCTCAGATCAGCAGGATGGCCTGCTCCTTGAGACATGGAGGAGAAACACGTGGTAATTATAGTGCTATACAGCATCAAGTTAAAACTGACCAAGAACTGTGGAATCATAAGTAAGATGCCAATAGTTGCTAACCCCATCTAACATACACTTATGTACCATGTGTGCTAATAAGGTATTAGTGGGTTTAGGATGTGAAGGTGGTAATGCCATGTGGAGGAGGGCCAGTGGTCCAGAATACAGTGAATAGGGAACTCATTAGGGCAAAGCAAAGCAATGTAAAAGAAAATGCACACACACACACACACACACACACACACACACACACACACACGCACACACACACGCACACGCACACGCACATGCACACGCACATGCACACGCGCATGCATACATGCACAAAACCATACACACATATATAGAAAAGACAAGGCAATCCCAATGGCAAAAACAGCAGGAAACAGTTTATTCACTCTATCAATTTAATGTAGAAAGAAGACACAATATACATGTTACTGTTCTGCTCTTCCAGTGATAAATCTATTTTTATTTTAGGCATTGGTTAACTGGGTAAGCCTAGTGGACAGAAGTGTCCTTTTTCAGGGATGACCTGGGAACACTCTCTGCTTAACTGATTTTCTCAGAATCATACAGTAGACAAACAGAGATGGGGATGGGAAGAACTGAACTCTGGCACTTTGGCTACTGAGTTTTAGTCTCCTATAGATTATCATTTTTTGTGAAGTCTGCATCTTTCGACATACAAGTGCCACTCAGCAAACAACAAAGTGTGGAGTTACACATTAGATACTGAAACCTGTTGTATATATGTTTTCTGCAATATATATGTGTGTGTGTGTGTGTGTGTGTGTGTGTGTGTGTGTGTGTGTGTGTGTGTGTGTGTGTTACATATATATAGGAAAGAAATTATGATGAGCTAACAGAAATGATTGCATGTTAGTTTATTACTTTTACTTATTTCCTGTTTATTGCTGTCATCTTCACATTGTTTGCTCATAAACCCACCCTTGAGACTTAGGGCTGTTTGCAAGTTAGAATTTTTATTAATTATTATTATGTTCAAGTCTTGCCTAATTTAGATAAGATAGAGTTTTATTCCAATTTAGTGTTTTCAATTTTATGCTTGACAATAAGGATCTGCATCCCTTTTGCCCATTTAGTAATTCTACTCTTAAGTAGTTGCCATTATTCTTCACAACATATGTTGGCATATATACTGCACTTACCCTCCACATACCTCCTGCTACTCCTTCAGTTTCAAACTGCCTGATATTCTGCCTGTCATCTCCAGGGATTTTATCCCATCCCGAGCTTGCATACTATATCCTATTTACCTTACTATACAAATCCATTCTGTATGCCATTCTTTCACATTTGCTATGTATCAGCCCTTAGCCAGTGTAGCCCATGTTTTGTTATGCCTGTGTCCATGCCTAGTCTATAATATAATATAACACGCCACTAACTATGTTTTGTTTTGTACAAACTTTGGAACTGCACTACATAGCTATGTGTACATCATCTTCTCCTTTGTCCCCTTTATTTTATCTATTTTCTTTAATTTTGTTTACTGGAGTAGAGCACTGATCAGATCTGACCATTTGCAAGCTCAGATCAGGTTACATACTTAGTAACAACAGTAGAGTAACATTAAAGGTATAACTAAATTATGCCATATAGTGACATAACATAGATGTGAAAACTATACACATATTTACAAGGCAGTTTAAAAAAAGTAAGATCAGGAGTATAAAATGTATAATACTGGTATTATATGTGAGGTAAATGTGCTCTAGCCAAAAGAATGGACATAATATATACATGTATGGAGGAAATTGTAGCATTGAAGAGAGTAGAACTTGTAGAATACTAAGAGCTACATTAGTAGAGCTAATAGCAGAAGTGAGTATTAGATATATAATAGGGAACGGATATGGCAGATGGGGAAGCAGTGAATGTGACTTTACAAACTGGACAGGATAGGAGATTAAGCAGCTAAGGTTTTCTTGAGAAGAACATAACTAGGGCAACCATGGGGGTTAGATGACATGTCCTATGTTCTGACGTGCATTTACATTGTCTACTTATGTAGTGATTGAAATGATTAAAGGAATCTTTGTAGTCACTGATTTCAGTAAGACTGTGTGGCAAAAGCTGTCACAGTTTAGGGGAAAGAAGAGAGCTATGGTCTGTGAAGTGAAGTTTAGTGTCTGGAGTTGTGAGATTAAGGCCATTAGTGGACTGGTTTCTTGGTTTGTAGTGTGGGTTGAATGCAGTTAACTTCATAGTTGGGCAGATGGTGTGTCTTGGGGTAGAAGTCTAAAGAGAAGAAACCTAAGCAGGATGTTGGCTATGCCTTGAATGGGAAGCCAATTTGCCTTTTACAAGTAATTGCAGTTTTTATTATGTCTTCTCTTATTCTTCCTTTTTATCCACTGTTTTCCCCATACTAGTACAGTACAGCGTCTCATCCCCTGAAGTTCTCTGAAGGAATTTACACTATACAATATGTTTCCATTGCAATATTCACTGCCTCCTTCCCATCCATTCATAACAGTTACTGGCCCCAGTATTAAGCCCCACAGCTTTTGTTCTACTTTCTTAATCTCTTAGTATTCTAGGTCCTGTGCAGTGCACCAGTCCTGGGCCACTTCCACAATTATATTTCCTTTCTCTTTTTCACACATGGAAATGGCAGCATATCCAAGAAGGGCATTGAGTCCCCAGTTCCAGTTTCCTCTCTCTTCTTGCTTCCTCAATTTTACTGCCTCATCTGCCATATTATGGTGTCCATCATTTAGTAGGCTTTAGCTCCTTATGTTATGGTTGTTTTTAACAGGGCTAGATTTTTATGGGACCATTATATAACCTGCTACACATATCACTTAAATAACTGATATGCTGTCCATTTCCTCCTCACCTAACATAGTATGTAAACGAATCGTTCAACACAAGTACAGTAGCTGCTCCAGTAACACATTTTTTTGTTTTCTACCTTTAACTTTACCCTTTCGTCCATCTTTCGTATTACTCCCAGATTCTTCCTTTATGTTCCAACCCTGCCTGGCTCCTCTCTTCCTCCAAACCTGATCCCCCAGAGGTTCTTGTTAACCCTTTCCATGTTTATTTGTTTATTTATTTATTTTACATTGTAAACTAGGTGGCTAGTCTGACCACAGAAACCCTTTTATCCACAGCCAGGCATGTGTTTATATACTATGTCCTAGAGTAGACTTTCTCTCCACTGACAAACCACCTCTATTTTATGTTCCCCCATAGTCTTACGGTCATCTTCACTATTTCATGCTGTCACCATCTTTGCTTACTTAAAAAAATCCTGTGTTCCTTTTTTTTTTACCACCCATGCTTTCTGACTCCCTCTTGGCTTACTTTCTGCTTTATGAGTGTCTTATAGGTTCATAGGTTCATAGGTAGGTACTAGGCTATCGGCCCTGGGGCCTATACAAGCCCAGCCAAAAAGGTACCCTGGCTTTTGCCACCTAAGAAAATTATGTTCCTGAGCCACTGTCAAGCAGAGCCACAGAGGTGATCCCTGGGGTGAATTTCCTATTTCCCATCCAATCATCAAGACTTTTCTTGAAGAGTGCTAATGAAGAGCTTTGTTTGATATAGATAGGTAGTTTATTCCAGAGTATGGGAAGTCTCTGGGACAGGAATCTATCCCTCCGGCATGTTCTGTTTATTGTGGTGACAAGGTTTAGGTCCCTAGAGCGTGTAGCTCAGAGGGATTGGGATTTCTTTAAGTGGAGCGTGTCCAACAGCTCTGGGTTTGACATAGCTTTGTATGTTAGGCAGAGATCACCTCTGAGTAGGCGATATGCGACGGAGTAAAGCTGGAGTTTTTTGAGATGGTCTGCGTAGGGCATCAGTTTGAGGTCGGTAATCCTCTTTGTGAGGTATTTCTGCGGCCTTTCCAGTTGTTGTAGATGCCTTGTGAGGTACATACCAAAAGGGGCGTTGTACTCTATAATGGGTCTAATGAGTGATGAGTAGGGGAGAACAATGACCTCTTTTTTTCTGGATGAGAAACCTTTTGTGATGAGGTGTGCCACGTAGAAGGATTTCCTGACTACTGTGGTGATGTGATTATCAAAGGAGAGACTACTGTCCACCTGTGTCCCAAGGTCTCTTATCACACTTTCGGTGTTAAGTATACTACCGCCTATGTTGTACCTCATGGGTACAGAGTTTTAACCAAAGGTGATGACAATGCACTTTTTGGTATAGAGCTTGAGACCATGGCTTTGACACCAGGCATCTGTCTCAGTGAGGCCCTTTTGTAGGATGTCCACATCGTTAGGAGTTTCGATTATGGCTCCTAGTTTGCAGTCATCTGCAAACTTCATTAGCCAAAGACCTTCTATGTTAGCCTGTACTTCAGAGAAGTAGAGACCAAACAGGAGAGGACCCAGGACTGAACCCTGTGGTACTCCACTTGTCACTGGTCTGAAGTCGGATTCGGAGTCTGCTACTTTCACAGTGTGGGTTCTGTCAGTGAGCCAGTTGGCAACCCATCTTGCGACATAAGGATTTATACCTAGTTTAGTGAGTTTATCTATAATTCCTAAGTGGGGGATGGTGTTGAAAGCCTTGGCAAGATCTAGATAGGCTGTGTGAACCACCTTTCCCTTGTCTACGGCTTTGGTGACTGCTTCAAAGAAGTCTATCAGGTTTAGGAGAGATGATCTGCCTTTTACAAACCCAAACTGGGTGGGGTCCAGAGTTTGAGATTACCAATGTCTTTGTTTATAAGTTCCATGATGATACATTCCATGGCCTTGCAGACCAGGCTCATCAGGCTAATGGGGCGGTAGTTCCTGGGGTCCATGGTGGCTTCCCCCTTGTGGAGTGGGATAACTGTCACTGTATGCCATTCAGTGGGTACAAAGTCTGAGGTGAGGCTATGATTGCACATGGTACTTAGGTGGGGTGCCAGTTCGTTCTGTAGTTCATGTAGAACGCAGCCTGGGACGTTGTCTGGTCCCATGGATGCTGTGTTCTTGGCTTTGGAGAGTGTGATTTTTACCTGTGCAGCCGTCTTGTTCTGGAATCTTCTACTCTGTTCTCTGTGTACTTCCTTCAGTATTCTGCCTAACTACACACTTATGCTCTTCCCAAAAGCATACTTATTATGTTCAGCATTTGCAGCAAAGAGATGATTTCAGCTTCCTGCTTACCCTAAAGTCACCTCCTTACAACAATTTCATGACGTAAGCTTTGGCTTCTGAGACCATACACCTCCCTTACTTGTCTCTTTCCTGTTGTATTTAGTGTGATTTGACATCCCATATAATAAAGCATGGGGAGGCAGACACATTAGAGGAGCCTTATATTACAGGGCATTGTTAGATACAGAAGTGTAAATGCTCATATCAGACATTTTCAAGCATACCATTTCATGAGTATTATTTTCAGGTTATAAAGCTGCCACGCAAAAGGGAAATCACTGATTTTTTTTAAAATATTTTGATTTTAAAAAAGAAGGAAGATCTTTTTTCTCTTGGTGAAAGTTACCTGGTGATGATTTGATGATTTTACAATTTAGCAGTGGGCATAACCGTACAATCTCCACTCCACACATATAGAGCAGTTTTCAGAGTAATGGTCATTCATGATTCTTTGGTCTCTCTAGTGTCAGTTTGTGTGTGTGTGTGTGTGTGTGTGTGTGTGTGTGTGTGTGTGTGTGTGTGTGTGTGTGTGTGTGTGTGGGTTTGTAGTAAGTAATACCCACAGCAGTTAAACTTGAGAAGAAAAACTGAAAGAACAAATAAAAAACTGCTAGGGCTTGGATAACAAGAGTTACCTCTCAGAAACAACAATTTATTCCCTGCCGCAGAACAATCACTACTTCCTTCCAGAAATCTTATACTCTGACCAAAAAATAGCTAAACCTTGTTATCCAAGCTGTAGTAGTTTTTTATTGGTTCTTTCTGTTTCTCTTCTCTGTTTAACTGCTCTGGGTGTCACTTGCTGATATCCTTTCTAAAGGTTACAGAGAGCTACACTGGAAGCACAAGTGCTGAAAAGAGAATAACTGGCTTTTTCAGTTCAATACTTCATCAAAAAGCAGCACAGTACTGGTTTTAACTTGCACTTGAAATTGTCTTGTAAATTGTACTTTTTAAAGTGTGTTTTATCTGTATTTTGTTATTATTTTCAATACATATAAGGTAAAAGCTGTTTTACTGTGTGGGATAGACATTATTGGCTAAAACTCTAGCTGTTTTTCTATTGGTTATTTCATTTTTTCTTCTCAGTCTAATGGCACTGGATGCGTCTCAACACAGTGCCATGCAACAATATATTTGACAGAAGCAGTTATCTTTCAGTTTCAAATTTTCTTCTTAGAATATAAGTAAACCACAAATATAACACTTTAAACTGCATTTATAAGATGACCATGGTGAATTATTACTACATAACTATTTTAATGCTACATTCAGATTCTAATATTAAATAATTTTAATGTAATTATAGCAATAAAAACACTCTTTAGTGCTAAATATCATCTATTTGATTTATTCATTCATTAAGTAATTTATTCATTCATTCATTCATTTTAAACACTATAATCAGGCGCTATTCATCCAAATTTTAAACAATTTATTTTAAGTAATTATAAGTAAAACATCAGTTTATTGCTAAATACAATTTTCTCCATCGATTTATTTATTTATTCTCCGCATTTTAGAGATCCTTTTCTTGCGTACCTTGGACTAAAATGGTGGATAAACAAGATAATCTTTTTCCAGTTTCCAGTGTCATTGCACTCTGTCTACTCAGGCAGTGTAACAGCCGCATTATGCTGACAGACAGTGAATAATTGCCTAGCTCAACACTATTTGTGAGAGATGCAAGTGCTTAGCCAAACATAAGGTCACCCTCTTACAAACTAACACATGTTCGGAGCAATACAAACTAACACAGCATTCCACACAAACTCACACTATGGACATGCTCAGTGGGTACTGCTATTTTGGAGGAATCATCTAAATTGACCTCAGCAGCTTTAAACTGACCTACTCCAGTGCTTTCTAATGTTTTGACCCTATTATTAAGTCTCCTCTTACCTTCAGTGCCCTTAGTCAGTGCCTACCTTTCTCAGCTAACAGTGCTTGCAAGCTTATATAATGGAAATTTCAGCCCCCCCCTCATTTGACTATCTTTTATCTCAAGGAAGAACTACAGAATAATAAAGAACTGTTGAGATGACAGGTCCAAGGTTGTTCATGGACTCTTGGTCTGGCAGCTGGTTTCGGCATTGTGAAACATGCAGCAGCCTTCTTGAATATTCTGTGGCACAAGCTGCTACGTTCCTTATGGACTCTTCCAGTATCATGAAGCTCTGCACTGAAGGCCTAGATGTATATATTATTTATCCATATAGCTAATAAAGTAGTTGCAGGCAATTATTCTCCCTTTATTTTGCCACAGTGCCAGTCTGCCATCTAAATATATTGCCGTGACCTATCTCATGCATGGCTAAGCGTGGCTTTAGTTGTTTTCCCCTTAAGGTAGTGTTACATTATTATAATTCCTCTGAATATTTTGTGAAATCTCCACAGAGTTAACACTGGAGTTATTGCCAATATTTTAATGGAAATGTTAGTGCTTTTGTTGCAAACAATCAGTAATGGAACTTTATTAGAATAAGATATACATCCTCAAACCATTAAATAACAGAATTAATGTCACTTGATAAAATTAATCCAATAAAAATTCTAGAATATGAAACACAACCAATGACATCAATTATAAATTCATACTCATGCATGTAAATAAATAGATAAAAACACTATCCCACACAGAATTACTGGGTGTCATCACAGATGACCAGTTGAAATTTGACTGTCATGTCTCCTCTATTCTGCCCCAATTTTCACTAACATTGTGACTTCACAAATGTCCAACTTGATCAATGTTATAATAAAATGGCCAAATTTGCTATGAACTATAACAATAGAAGATACCACTACCTAGCACTCAGAGAATTAAACTGGTTAGTTCTACCACATTACCTGGCACTTTCTAGATGAACTACAGTACATATATGCCTCTATAAGCTAGAAAAATGTCCCAGCCATTAACAACTTAATATAACACTACTCCTCCTAAATAATATTGTGCTCTAGAGAAAAATCACCAAATCATCTAATACTGCAGGTGACTTTCTATAGTCAAATAATGTTTTCACAAGTACTGAAATCAATTCAGAATGTAAACTCTTTTAAAACACAACTAAGACTTCATCTATTAAATCAATAGATCTGCTTCTGTATATCTCCAGGATAAATGCCAATGTTATCTTTAGCTTGCCATATCATCAAACCTTTTGTCTGCACTCAGAAGCCCATGCCCTACAACTATTCTTCACCAGTACCTGAATAATTTTACTAGTATCTCAGAGACTTAGAACATTTGAATATTGTATCATTTAAATATATATTTGTCATGTGATGTTTGAGTTTTAAGAAGACCTTTGGGCTATACATACTCCTTCTATATGGAGCATGTTCAGATACCTTAGTATAACCAAACAAGAATCAGCAGTAGATTCAAAAATAATGAATGACAAAAGTGTAAAATTAGGTTGCATATTTTAAATACTGATCCCATATACCTCAACAGTTGCTAGAATAACAGCTTTTGCACTAGGATATACTTTTTGAAGGATGTGATGTTTGAAACTCAAATATCTGTCAATATTTAGTAACCACAGCCTTCAATGATTTGTAAGAGAATTACAAATTTTAAGGGGATAGACCAAAAATCTAATGCAAAATCAAGGGCATTTTGTAAAATCAAGGACAGTTGAGAGGTAAGCAAGCAGGTCTGATTAGCATATTGTGTACAATATCCATTAAGATGAATTGATCAAAAATCTCAGTCAACCCTCTTATATGCTTCTGTTTCTAACATAGGTCCACTGAACTTTGAAATAAAAGTAGAGATTCTATTGAAACATACTGATAAATCTTTGGGATTTTAGAATTTTTGTCTTCCATATCAGATATATTGTTTTCAACTATGTTCATTCTTTTATTTGTTTCTGTAATGCACAATTTATAGTAGAGAGCTTTTTTGAAATATTCTTGATTGCTTGCCACAGAAGTGGCAAAGCAAATTTTAGATCTTCTAATGCAAAATTCCGATCAGATTTGGGTGTGTATATATACTATAAATAATGTTTTGTTCCTTGAGAAAAGTTTTATATCTTTTAGTTGAAGTTTCTTTCTGTGTAGTTTCAACATCTGGATTTTTATTTCTTGTAGTCAGTAAATCAATGGAATAAGTTTATTTTAGCATTCTGAAATTAATTAGTCATAATTCAGGTTGCAAAGGTAACTCTTGGAGGAAGTACAATAAACAGGTATTTGGAAAGTTTCTGATTATTGCAATTTATATGGTTCTGAATGAAGCTTCTTTTAGTTTTAGTTTCACCAAGAAGTATACAGATGTTGAGCTCGACTAAATCTATAGGTTTTGGAGGTTTTACTTAAAGGGGATGTCTTAAACATAGCAGAACTCATGGTGGTAGCCTGGAGCCATGTATGCCTGCTGCTTATTTATCATTGCTCATGTTAGTTTTCCCCTACAACAGAAATCCATAGGAAGAAATAACAGTATACTAAGTTTATGATTATACAGTGCAGAGAACGGCCAGAGAATTGCTCCAGTTTAATGAAGATACGTATCTCATATGTGTAGATTATTAATTCAAGTTCCCCAAAATTATCAAACTGAGTGATAAACATGCATGTAAGTGTGATTAGTACAATAAAATCTGTGGTCTTGACAACAGGAATACCGGATATTTTCACATCTGTCGATGGTCTGCACTACAAAAGTCAGGAATTCAGAAGTTGTGTGCATGAAGGGAATCTGAGAAGTCTACACTATGTACAATTTAACTGGCTAGTAGACAGAAGAATCCAAACAGTGAATAACTTCATAAGAGTATCAATTTACAAGAATTTTTCATCTTGCAGTTTTGGAATATAAGACTACTCCACTGCAGAGACTCATTCTTGCAGTAGCTTAAATGACAATGGGCAGAAAGATAAAGAACAGATTACCTATTTCAGCTTTACTGCACACCAATATGAAGTAAAAAATGCAGGGAGGAAGTTAGCAAACTGAGAAAATCTGCTGAAAATGAAACTGAAAATTACAAGACCTACAGGTTAGACTGGAACAGAGAAGTGATATCATTAGAAAAACATAGCCTTTGTAGTTGCTCAAACTTTACAACTAACAGGAGTCTTTCATGAGGAGGTAATAACTCTTTTGCATGTTATAGTATATAATTGTTAACTCCTGTAAAAGGCTTCTGTTAGTCTGAAAGTTCAAGTACCTGTAAAATCTATGCTGGTCCAACAATGGGTACCATCACCCCTATGTTGCAGTGTTTTCTGTCAGTAGACCGGCATGATATTTCTCCATTTTGTTTTTCTGATAAACCTAAAAGCAGAGTTATAACTAAATTGGAGTGAAAGGGACAGCTGCTCTGATTGCAGGCTGTTAGGAGGCATGATCAGTAGGTGTGATGGTACTGGTTTTATAAATGTATGCCAATACTGGATTTGCAGTGACGACGGAAGCATTGAAATAATGATTTAGTGGTAATTTAAGTGTAGCAAGCTGCTTGCTACATTTACAGCAAGTAGCTTGCTACACTTTCAGAGCAAAAAAATCTTTTTTTAATCTTCCTTCAACTTTGAGTGGATGGGGCACCAGTTTGGAGACCTGCATAGGATTCCAGATGACCATGCCATGATTCTGTGTAAAAACTATAATAAAATATGAGTATGAACACCATGAGGGAGTCTACAGCCTAAAGCAGAAGTTGGTAGTAGAGCAGCTGAACCACATCATGTATATTTCATGGGACAGAAATAAAGCATTATAGAAGAAAAATCACAGATGTTTGTATAAGAGAATATGTATAAGTCAAACATGCATGAAAAAGAAAAAAAAAAACAGAAATACTAGAACTAGTCCTGTTGCAAGGGACTAGAGACTGTAATATCTCCAAGTAAAAGCTGTAGTGTCCTATGAACTGCTCCCAAGAGAACATCAGAAGTTCAACAGAAATAACCTTCTTAAATTATCCAGATATAGAAGGCCACTGAAGGAACCAGATAGATACATATTCTACTCAAGAGATGAAAATTATTACAAGGACTGAAATGACACTACTGTCTTTTAAATGTGTGCAACATTTAATTTGTTATAACTAGCCCATAACATGCATGGGATGTAGTCAAGGTTGATTTTAAACTGATTAATATAATGCATATAAAGCCAAAGATATATCATATGTAATATAACTTTAAAAAGGGGATATATAACTTTAATATTAATGAGTTAGCTGTAGAAGGTTGAATATCATTTGGTACACACCCCTTCTCAGGATGTATATCAGATCAGTTTGAATAACCATACATCCTATCTCTGGCTTATTTATTCGCTAATTAAATGTGCTACAGTTAACATTGCAAGAGTAGCTGACCACTTTCTGGCAACAGTCCTGTACTGCTATCATACTGACAAAGCCTTGTCATTACAAAATGAACTGGACTCAGAAAAAAGCCTTTTATACATTTTCCGATAATATCCTCACTGCTTGTTTTTGTCTCCTATGTCTACCCAGCCTATAGTTTGTTCAATTAATTCAACTTGTTTGATTGCTCTTTCCCTCTCTTTGCCCATTTGAACAGAATATATAGCCACAGATTGGATGACAAAACAAAAACAAAGTCTGTCATCAACTTTCAGCCCAATTTGTTCTGGTGCCAAATGCATATGACATCTGTTGTTGAAAAGTCAGGACTTGTATAGAAGTTCAAGGGTTTATGTTAAAACAACGAAAAATATAAATATCAAATGCTTGGATGAGCAAAAACGCATATAATCGAAATCGCTAACCCCCCCCCCCCCCTTAAAAATATATTCAAACTCCGAGATCGCACTACGGTGAGGAAAGGGCAAATTTTCCGTTTTTCACTGTACCGCGATCTCACAATATCGATGTCGCTTACCTGTGTTTTCGCTCATCCGAGCATTCGATATTTACACTTTTCGTTGTTTTAACATAGACCCGAAGTTCAATAATAACTCATCACTTAGGCATTTGGATCAGAAGGCTGATTCTTCCAATCACACCTCTCTAGGTACACCTGTCATTCTTCAGGTGTATGATCAGGTGTCCCACTAAGACTACAGCCTTGGCTGCACTGCTACCTATTAACCTCACAGTTAGTCGATTAGTGCATTAACTGACTTACATATTGCTGGATGTAGCACAACTGGTGTTTCAGTTTGGCCAAGGTTGTGCAACAATGGAATTATTAAGTGGGTGTGGAGGCAAAACTTCCGCTTCAGAGGATGTGGGTAGTAGAACCCGACATATGAAGGTGTTCTTATAAGCAAATTTTAAAGTTAAATAAATGTAGGGAGGAAACAGTGCAAGATATAGTATAATTTTAGAGGGGATTTGTTATTATGTTGTTGTGCAAAATGCTATTTAGTGCAGGCATTATAATCATAGAGAGAAAACAGTGCATGTAAAGGCAGTGATCTACAGATATAATTTGTTTCTTTTGCTCCTCTTTCAATGCAGGTTAGGGAATTATGTTTTGAGCTGACGGACTGCAATCAGTTATGACTAGCATTCATGATCATTGGTCTTACTTTTGGTGTCAATTTAGGAAAGCTATAAGAAATGCTTTTCCACTGTGATTTATTATGTGTTGGTTAGAGTGGTATGGATTGTTGTTATTATGGGGTGTCTGTAAAAGTTCAATTGCTAATTTAGCTCTCACAAAAGGAAACCTGATAGGCATTAGGTTTCTTTTTACAAATGGAAGTGATGCAGTGGAGTGCTTTTTCGACAGGTGGGGTAGCTGACTGAATGGAATCGATGATGTGCCAATTTATTGTTTCAGCTGGTACATGATGTCATTGCTAGTTTGCACCATTTCAAGCAATTCATCTACTTTTGGCAAGAAGATTGAGTACTCTCAGCAGACATTTGGTGAACAGCAAATGTTTGAGCTTTACTCTTTGTGACTCATAACCAAATTAAGACAACTTTCTCATACAGATGGAAAAACTCCAGCTATATGAATCTTTCCCAGGGACTTTTAGGTATTCCCACACCTGCTCAGGGCCTCTCCTTTAGATCAGATTAAGAGACACTTCATCTCTGATTTAGAAGTCTGGTTCCAGAACTCAGTGTGTTTGTAGGGTTGTAACTAACTATATTGTACTAGTTTAGGTTTCTTTCCTTTCTCTAACATAACATATCTAATTTTTACATGCCAGATTATAGGTTGTCTGAACTGGAGTTACTTTAGAACATTGGCTGTCATGTGTGCATTTGTGTATCTCTCTGTTGCCAGTGTGACTTTATGGCAAATTCTGTCATTTTTTTGGTTAATTCTGCCACTCCCCACTATCCATGTTAATAAAAAGCTATGGGGTTAAGGAGGACAGTAGCCCTGTTAACAAGTGGAACTAATGAATCTGTCTGTTACTTTTAAACGTATTTTACGGTGAAGCCCCTGACTTTCAATGTAGCTCAATAGCAGTACAGTAAAGGAACTAGTGACTACAGACAACACTAGATCTTGTGTTATGACATAACTTGGTATTATGGACTCAAAGTTACACAAAGTGCAGCATTGTGAACGATTGCCTGAATCTACTCCACTTGTACCTGACACATGGCTGGAAATGCAGTAGGCTACAGTCCTTTAACTTGCAGTGGTGAATCCAAAGATGACTTTCACATAATCATTTTGAGCCAAGTCCAAGGTTACCTGGCTGGCCTAGCTACATGGTGCTTGCTGGTGGACAGCCTCCTTAGGCCTGGGTTTAGGAGTGGGTCAAGGTACCTGTATTCCAAGTAAAGGATTCTTAAATGGAAAAAATATAAATCCTGAGAGTCTTTTTGTAGGTTTTGCTTTACTTACCTGGTTTCCTCAAAAAGGTTGGCCTGTACGAAGATAAGGTTCCAGAAAATGTAAATGAAATTTACTGTGACTCCTCCTTCATTATGACAAGGTGTCAGCTCGAAAAATGCTGGGACAATGTTGTTGTTGTGCCTTTCGGCTTTTCCCAGTTAGAGGTCGCCACAGCAGAACTCCGGTCCACTAACGATTGGCAGTAGATTTTTATGTGCCAAATTGCCAGCCCTGACGTACAACCTTCAACGAAGGTATGCCCATTCATGCATGTCTCCACACAGAAGACGCTGTAGCTGAGAATCGAACGGGACAACATCTTACTGTCAGGCGACAGCGCTACTGCAGCACCACCACCGCAGTGCTGGGACAATACATGTTTATTTACAAAAAAGGGTATGTCACAAAAATAACAACAGCTTTGATTTCCATTTGACTTCACTACATGTATTGCTGGGACAATACATGTAGTGAAGTTAAATGGAAATCAAAGCTGTTGTTATTTTGTGACATACCCTTTCTTGTAAATATATTAAACACGAGAGATAAATGAAAATGTTTCTTAAATTATTTTTAAAACGCACACATGTTGCAATCTATGACTGGAAAAGGTGGAGAATCATTTAAAATTATAAAAATGTATGAATACATAAAGGCACTTCTGAACTATTCCATGGATTTGCAGTAAATACTGCATGGACAGTTTACTTTGTGGATCTGAAATGCACGTCAATACCTCCATCTGCTGGTTAAATTGAAACATATATTTGCAACTCTATGGTGTATGTTTTTCCTTCTGAGTTCATTTAATCTTAACTGGCACATATATCAGTATATTTCACACTGATGCCTTCTTTTAACTCAGAGAGTACTTATATAATTATGTTTCACCAGTGGTTAATGTTTTATGATGAGACACTGACTATCAAGTAGTTCTGTCTACTGTTACTGCTTAAAAATCTAAAATGAAAAGTCACTTTGACAGAATTTTGCCATTTTAGAGATACACACACACACACACACACACACACACACACACACACACACACACACACACACACACACAAACAAACACACACACAGAGACATATATATATATTATACTTCATCTCAACCTTTCTTTTTGTTTAGTCTACATGAGTGAGTTTCTAATCACTTTTGAAAATGAAATCAGCCCAGATATGTGTTCATGAATATTTTCAGTCATTGTCCATTTAGTTTAAAACACTTTCAATATCATCGCTGAGGGAACATTTAGTGTGATCAATCATGGTTGAGGTAAGATGGAAAATTTTGAAACAAAATAAGTGAAAATCAGCATTATTAGCAGAGTTTACTGATGGTGCTGCTTCAGCATTAGGAGGGTGTGGATGGTGTGTTTTGCATCTCAGGTAAGCAGCAGACGGCATTGTTATGTAGAATCTTTTTTGAGCAGACATAAAATTATGAGCTGTGTAGGCTGCTAGACATTATGGAGTATAAGACAGCTACAATTTCCTCCTTGCAGGAACTTTGGATTCTCCATTTCAAGAAAGAGAAGTACAGGACATCTAAGCAAATGAAGAATTTAAAACCTTTTTCATAACATCAAGTACTTCTTCCACTGAGTGTTTTATTCTTCTGTAAGTATGTCTGCAGGTGATGACTCTTTTAGACACACAATGGGACAGATTCAAAAATAATTGCTCTCAGTTTCAGTAACTTGCTCTTGTGTAAGCTTGGACTGGTTCTGAAAGACATGCTCTCAGTGTAAGACCTATTTATAATCAGGGTTACACCAGGAACCAGGTTTCGAAATACCTGTTTTCAGTGTAAGTGAATTTAAAACACCAGAGTAAGTCAGACTACGTCAACCCAACTAAAACTTCCTGAACCTGCATTACAATGTGACATGTCTTTTCTAGTTTCCCATGGTAAGTAAGCAGGGGTGGCAATGCCATATACCCTTGTAACATTAGTTTAGAATTCCAGTGGTATAAGTAGCAGATGACAGCTGGCATCTTATCTTTCAAAGTCATTGTGATCTACTTATAGCCATTTTGAAGGCCCAACACAGAGATGCACTTACTTTTCATTAGTGTCATTAACATGAGAAATGTACATTTGTTAAGCTTTGTTTTGGTATTCAGCATGTCTAGCAATTAATGTGCATCCTTGCACTTTTGGTTTTCTTGTACTGGCTCCTGTGTGGTGATCTCAGCCTTGCTTGCCTTCTGGGCTGAGAAAGACCCTGCCCAACTAGATCTCATCCACCTCATATATATTTTAAAACAATAAAAATACTCACTGCAACATAAGCAAGACTTCTTGGAAAGAAAGGGTCCTTATATAAAAAAATCCCTTGTGTACAGAATGCGTTCCCTTTGCATGTCAAACATTTAGTTTCCTTCAAGTTATGCCTTCAAAATTGATGGAAAGAAAACCCATAAATTTACTCCTGATGTGAGCAATATGGCTGTTATCAAGAGGGGTAACTAATTCTACCACTGACTTCTCTGGGTTATATGGTTAACCTCTATATGGTCATCCAGATTGCTTGCCTATTGAGAATCTATGAACATGTTAACAAATGTACACTGCTGTTACACAGGGCTGCATTTCTTTGACCAGACATGAAAACTGGTTGACTGTTTTTAGACTTCAATAGTTCATGGCATTCAAACTTTGTACCACAAAAGTTATGGCAACAGAAAGGTTCAACCAAACTTTAAATGAGATAATTAGAAGAACAAATCAGCTTCCATAAAAAAACAGATCTTGCCTGATAAGTAGTCTGCTCTGAAAGTTGCTATTTTTTCTTATGTCAGAGTTCATTAGGTCAGAACTATAGAAGTTCATATACAACTACATTCTAAATATAATGATTAAGCTCGATTATTCAAGAATTCCATCTTTTTACAGTGTTTTTTCCCAACTTTACAAGCCCTCTACACATAAGAATAATGTTATATATTGTAACGAATGCTGAATACTTTACTTTTTCTAACAATTTACTACATCTTCCCTAGTTACAGTCTTACTGTCTTGTCACCGCATATTCTATTCATGCGGTTCCCTATTAGAAGCCTGAAACACTATAAGCCTGAAAGTCAAAATCCTGAAAACTATAGACTGAAAATGCAAAATCTCAAAAGTGCAAAATCCTGAAAGTCAAAATCCTGAAAACACAAAACGGACATACTGACGTCATTGTGGCTTTGCTATTGTTAGCCCTGTGGTGTTAGGTCATGCGTTGGGTCCAGGTAAGTGTGCGGTTGGTTTTATGTTAGGGTTAGGGGCGGTTTAAGTGAGTTAGGGTTAGGGCGCAGGTTAGGTATGTATGCAATAGTGACAAATATTGGGGTTAGGGGCGGTCTAAGTGAGTTAGGGTTAGGGCGCGGGTCAGGTGAGTGTGCGATAGTGACGGACCTTAGGGTTAGGGTTAGGGTCAGGGTCAGTTGGTAGATATTAGTGTCTTTATAGTGACATATTAGCATTATTTGTGTTTTCAGGATTTTGACTTTCAGGATTTTGCACTTTCGAGATTTTGCATTTTCAGTCTATAGTTTTCAGGATTTTGACTTTCAGGCTTATAGTGTTTCAGGCTTCTAATAGGGAACCATTCATGCATATATTGTAAAAGTATAAAACATATTCATAGGTAGATTTTGTTTTCTTATCTTATCCTATGCAAACACTCTCCTTATAAATGGAAACATTGCCTTCTGTCCTGTATAATGTTGGCATCTGTTCAGTGTTCTCCCATTCTCCTGCTGTAACCATATATTCTAGTCATTGTTATACACAGTTTATATGTGTACTATTCATTTTATATGTGTACTATTATTACTGGCTACTAATAAACTGAATTTACTTGTCCATATGTGGATAGTTCTGGAAAACATACCTTACAGGACTGATATTTTGCATAAAATTTAACCCTGCAATTAAAATCATATTACAGAGTTGATAGAAGTGATCCTAAGAAAGAGATGCTAAGTTAGGATTCCAAAAATAAATTTTAAAAAGTGTGCACTGTTGGTTACTTGTAGTATGTATATCCATAAACTTGAAAATTTGCCTAGCTGAATTGTTCTCATCAGTAAACTCAAATAAATAAATAATAAATAAGTTCTTGCACATGCATTGTTCTTATGCCTCCATTTGCTGTCTGCTATGACAATAACTTATTAGATTATTCTGACACTGGTGAGCTTTTTTCCCCGGGCCTCCACTGAAAATGGACATGTATCCAGTTGGACTATCCCAGTCAACAAATGTAAAATTAATAAAATAAATAAATTATAGAGACAAGTGTTGTCCTGGACTCTTTTGAATCGGTCAGTAAAGTTTTGTCTTAAAAATACTTTCTTATTGCCAGTTCATATAAAGGCTACACCACCTACTTTAAAGTCATTTTTTTTCACTCCAGATATATGCATGAAACATCAAAGTTCCACATGTAAAAATCCAGCCCTACTTCGATGTGCTCTGTGAATACCCTGATATACAGTTGCCATGCTTCGGCTCAGACCTCTACCCTCAACTCACACCAATGGATGAAATAAAGGCACACCTAATTCCCCTATTGTAGTCCCAAGGCTAGTAATGGAGAGTGCTGGATTTATATTAAAAAAACTATAAAAGAACAAGTAATGTCAACAATCACTGTTTTCCTTTATATATATATATTTTTTTGCAAGGGGTCAAGTCTGCCTGTACCTTCTCCAACCCCTACTACTTATATATACTAATTACATGATCAGCCAACCTTTGTGTAAAGGGAATACTCCAAGACACAGCAATCTCAGACTTAGTATATGTAAGTCCATATTCCAGACCATTCAGTCTCACAATTCTGAGACTTGCACTAACTAGTCTCTGAATTACAAAATTGTTGCACCCACCTACACACACACACACACACACACACACACACACACACACACACACACACACACGGCAAGTGAAATAATTAGTCAATTAGTATTTGTTTTGTTGTTAAGTAGCCATGCCTAATTAACCACTACTTCTCTGTTTACGACTGTCAAAGGCTGCTTCTGGATTTTGCTTAGTACATGTAGATAGCACATACAGATTTTTTCATGCATTTCAGTGTAATAGCATAGCCGAAGAATATTAGGTTTGTGTAAGGGAAAGGTATATAACTTTTTTATTGGAAAAGCAGCATGTGAGCAGAACATATTTGCAGTACCCTAGCATTTCATTTAATTTTCTGTCTGTTGAAATATGCTGTTCCCCTTATACACCAGATATAAACTGGCACACCCAACATAAAAATTAATGTGTATCAATTTCTTTATGC
Source organism: Protopterus annectens (assembly GCF_019279795.1). Taxonomy (NCBI): domain Eukaryota; kingdom Metazoa; phylum Chordata; order Ceratodontiformes; family Protopteridae; genus Protopterus; species Protopterus annectens. Next base: position 84,700,309 of record NC_056725.1, read on the forward strand.
ATAAATCAAAACCAAAGTTAGTCTAAAGGTTAGTTAATGACATATTTTCTTGAGAATCATGCTAAAATGTTCAACCTGTTTCAGAGATACGGTCCCAAATTAGTAATATTATCAGTGATATTATCAGTAATACTCATTAGGCTGCTTGGTTTGATGTCATGAGTGGTATTTTCAACATTCATTAATCATTTGTTCATTCTGACTTTGGAACATGGGCAGGATTTATGCAATGATCGAACTATGCTTCTCATTCACCAGTCCCATGATTTCCTGAAAGGGTAACAGACAAGTTAGAGTAGGAAGCCTTCATTACGTTTTTAAAGGTAGGTAGCACTCATCATTTTCATTAGAATTGTCTTCATTGATATGCAGGTTAACCAGTAGTTTCCTAGACTGAGGTTATATGGTATTACCTGCAAAATTATCTCAACTGATTGATTTGAACTTGGCAGCAATTATTTCAAAATGTGGTTGTCAAGTAAGGCCAGCACAATGGACAGCTAAAAATCTGTATCAGTGGCATGCAGATCTGGAGGCAGGTCTTCCCTGCTGATGTGATATCAAATCCCTGATGGAGTGAGCTGGCAAGCAGCTTTCTTCACAGAAGAGCCACTATCAAATGTCAGGTAGAAATGACAGAAGTGACTTTAAGGACAACACTTGTACAAGAAAGCTTTTACACAACACTAAAGGGCAGCAACAGAGAGTTTGATCTTGAAAATATCATTCTGAGTTCACCAGCGTAGTGGGAAAGATGATTAATTAACAATTATACCAAGCTCATTGCAATGTATATCTAGGATGTAAAATCAGTCTGGCCTGCATTGTACCAGTCAGATTCTCATTTGTTCACCCACTCAAAAAATAATCCCAAAGGAAAACACAGAATAGAATAGACTTTTACAGCCGTAAAATATATCCTTCTATCTACCCATTATATAAAGAGCATTTCCTACAAAACACCAGTCCATTCCCCCAACCCTTATAACAACTGTCTCATGACATTTTTTAGTTATGTTACTGCTTTTAATCCTTTAGTATTGTTGGGTAAGTTATTCAATGTACCCACTGGCATGTCTCTAAAGAAAATAGTTGTTCACATTAATTCCGAGCTGTTTACCTATTATTCTAAAACTGTGCCCTTCTGGATCATTTATACTCTTTGTGATGATGTGAAGTATTACCAGCTATGCCAGGAGAAGTAGGGCAGTGGATGTATAACATATGGCAACATAGCTAGTTGGAGTTTTGTAAAGAATTATATGTCATTTGTATATCAAACTGATTTGTACATGTGCTTATGCTGAAAATGTATTTGTAAAACTGCCTTTGTTAAAAATGTACCAACAGTGGGTTCTGCTGGACAAAAAAGAAATACACCTGAATGTCAGACTGTATTGTAGCTGTTGAAATGCATATATTGTAACAGAGAATACTGGAAGTGAAGAGGTTAATCTCAGTCCAGCTAACCTTGAAAAATAGTCTGAAATTAAATTACCTGGTTTAGGCCATAAAGACTGTACCTTACAGTTCTGATTGCAGCCAGAGACAAAATGTCTGTGAAAATCAGGACTAGAAATTCTACTCGATTTTCCTTAAGGGTGAATTAATTGCTACCCTGGAAGGGTGAACATTTTTGAAATGGTTTTACACCTTTCAGATGCTATAACACATCTTAGCAAAGCTCTATGTGTGTGTGTATTATGACATATATGTGTTTGATTCTGGTTCAGTTGCTAGTAAAGGGGGAAGTGTGGGAACCAGAAGTCAGATGACTAGATGTGTGATGTCATTCTGTAAGCAAGCACTGAAATGATATTTTAATACTAGATGAGACAGAAGTCTCAGAGCAGTCTGTTTTGAAACCTGACAACGGAGGACCACTCACCCACTTTATCTTGCCTTGCTCTAGTAAGTGAACTAGGCGACAGTAATTCTTTAGATCAGCCAGGAAAATACAGTGAGATTAGTTAAGTATTGTTTTTCTATATCTATGGAAACCTTTCCATCTGTGTTATTTTTAATATTTCATGTGATTGAAACTCTGGTATTATTGTAAATAGATATTTAGTATTTTCTTATTATTTTATTATTTATTATTAGATATATTTAAACTTTTCATTGTAGGTGGTCTTTTAGAGAATATTTTAACCTTTGAGAGTACTTATATTTATTTGGTGACACTGTGGCTTCTCCTGAAAGCCTTGCTGCATTTGTGAAACACTACCATTTGTATTAGTATTGATTTTACTCAGTATAATTGGGTACCCTTGTAAGAGCCTTAGAGAAGCTGGCCTTAGAGTGTTCTGGTGGGAGTCTGGGCAGAGGGGGCATAGCTGGTAAATCTGTGCCAGCCTTTCCCAGGTGTGTGTGTGTGTGTGTGTGTGTGTGTGTGTGTGTGTGTGTGTGTGTGTGTGTACAATCAAATCTCAAAGAGTGTGTGTGTCAGCTACTTGGAGCAGGGACACAGAGCACTGATTTCACAGAAAGGGTGCTGGAGGACCTGTCTTGGAACACTTGGCTGACGTACACACAGTTGTGTCAGTGGGGAGTCTTATTTGGGGCCTGGAGAGAGAGAGGGAAACCTAGCCCCAGGACTGAGTATGTTCCATGTGTGCTGTTAAGGGAAATTGTGCTTGGTGCAGACAGCTGCACCTGGAAATACTATGTGTATCTATCTTTGTTCCAAGTGAACATCCCTCCCCGCTGTTAGTGGTGAGGATTCAGGGTCCTTGATTACTGGCCCAGAGGAGGGACATCACACTCTTGTTGATTCCCTTGGGATAATTAAACATTTATGTCATCACCACTTACTCAGGACTTCCCCATAACATTCTGTGGCCATCGTTTGAACTCTCATCCGTCTATGAACTCATGGAGATAGAATCACAAAAATGTATGGATCAACCAACATGGTTTCATAAGTATCAGTGCATAGGAGCAACAATTCCTAGTTTTCTGCTGATTATGTCTCTTCTTCATTACTGTATTCCCACCAGCTGTGCTTAATTATTTTTACAATGCTTCCTTACCTTTATAGGTTCATTAAACCTAGTCATGCTTCCCAAATATATTTGACAGGTTTTGATATAATTCATGTTATTGGTTAAAAGCGAAAATCCAAAGATAGTATGATCTCCCTATTGTTTATCCAACCTGTACCCTGTAAAGGCTTCAGGATTAAACAAAAGCCAAACAATATGATATTCATGATCACATACCCTAGATCTATGGCCTAGATATAAACTGTATGCTACAGACTATGTAGTTCTAGGAGACTAACACGATCACTCATCCATGAGGACCAAATAAAAACATCATTAAATCTGGTTCTGGTGTTGTTCTAACAAGATTGCTCATCTATCAGGATTGAATAAAGATGCCATTAAATATGTTACTGATGTGTCTCTTTGTCACATGATCCTAGTACTACCTAATCTATACAGGTGATACCTCAGCCAGACACCTAGGGGATGTGGTTCAGGGTATATTAATTTCTGACTAATTTTATTAGGGGTATAGCTTGGGTATGGGTAAGCTTCCTCTTTCTAATAGGGGTGGAGATGGCAGTCCAGGGGGTTCAATTTATGGTTCCCCTTCCAGTGGTCCAAGTTGCACTTCAATAAGTGCATGGAGGAACTCTACTTCACATGGATGGGAAGCCTCTTCCAGAGAAGGAATAGTCTCTCAGACACATATCTGTCCTGCCAACCTATCTTATTTATGATGCACTCAAGATTTAGCTCCCTGGCTTAGGTGTTTCTAATGCCGTTTGGTTTGTGGATGTGCAATAGGTCCATAAGGGCTGGATTAGATAACGTTTTGAAGGTAAAGCATAGACTGTCTCTCAGTAGTCTGTAGGAGACCAAGTACAAAAGGCTTTGCCCACATAGGACATGCTGCCTACATAATGCATTTTTATTTTTGTGAGGACCCTCTAGGGACATTTCAGTCATTGCAAATGCCTGGTCACGTTCATACCAACCGGGACATTGTACTCAATGTTTGTTCTAATGAGGGCCAAGTACAATAGAACAATGGCATCTTTAGACATAGATGCTACACCCTTACTTATAAGTTGCACAATATAGATTGATTTTCTAACTACAGCAGACACATGATGGTCAAAGTCCAAGTTACTGTCTACATGCATTGCCCAATCCCTATCAACATGGTCAGTTCTTAGAGGTTTATTATCAATGCAGTAATTTCCAGAGGTGGTTGTACTTCCAAAATATACAATTATGCAATTTATGGTATTGTTTTAGACTGTGGCTCTGGCGTCAGTAATTATTCGGTGAAAGACCTTCTTGGGTGATGTTTGTGTCTTTGGGGAATTCTACTACTTTGCCTAGTTTGCAGTCATCTGTAAACTTGGTCAGCCACAGACCTTGACTTCAGAGAAGTAGATGCCAAAAAGGAAGGGATCCAGCACTGAGCCTTGGGGGACTCTGTGACAATAGTACTGCCAGCCATGCCAGGAAAAGTAGGGCAGTGGATGTGTAATACATGCCAGCACAGCTAGCTGTAATTTTGTAAATAATTATACATAATCTGTATATCAAACTGATTTGTACAGATCCTTGTGTTGAAAATGTATTTGTGAGGTTTGCTTGTGTTAAATGTATCAACAGTGTGCTCTGCTGGAAGGAAAAGAAATGTACATGTATTATTGTAACTGAATTAAATATATACATTATGACAGCATATACTGGGAGAGAAGATGTTAATCCACCTGGCTTTGAAAAATATTCTTAACATTAAATTACTTAATGGGTTAAGCCATAAAGATATTAACCCACAGTTTTGAATGGAGCCAGAGACAGGTTTGTGGTAGAGAATAGGTTGTAGCGCCTATTGGAAGAGTGGAATGGTTTTATGTTTTTATGACTTCCAGTAGCTGTGCCCCATCTGATCAATGCTCTATGTGTATTGTAGCACAGAGGTGCTAAACCCTGGTAGCTTCTAGTGATGGGAGACAGTGTGAGAAACAGAGTCAGATGACCAGATGTATGTGATGTCATTCTATACAGAAATAATGTTTTAATATTAGAGGAGACTGAAGTGTCAACAGAATTCTGTATACTGTCTTGAATCTGACAACAAGGACCACTCACCCATCCTGCCTTGCTCTATTCAGTAAGTAGGAACAATAATTCTTTTAGCCAATCAGGAACAGATAGTGAGACTGACTAAATTCTGTTTTTTTAAAACTGAGTGAAACTTTCCACCAGTCTTATTTTTAATATCCCCTGTGACTGAAACTCTGGTGTTTACTGTAAATAGATAGTTAATATTTTCATGCTCTTTTATGATTTATTATTAAATATATTCTCATTGTGGATGGTGCTTTTAGAAAAAATATTTAATTTTTGAGAGTATTTGCACAAATTTATTTGGTGATAACTCTGGCTACTCCTGAAAGCCTTGCTGTTTGGTAAACATTACCATTTGTATTAATATTAACTTCACTCAGTATAATTGGATACCCTTTTAAGAACCTTATAGTAACTGACTGGTGGCAGTGAATCTACCTTATAGTCTGGGAAAAAAGTTGATAGAGTGGGTTAATCTGTGCCAGTGTTTCCCAGGTGTGTGTGTGAAAATTAAATCTCAAAGAGTGTATGTGTCAGCTACTTGAGGAGGGACACAAAGCACAGTTTTCACAGAGAGGGTGCTGGAGGACTTGGCTTGGACACTTGGCTGAGGATCCAACCCTACAGCTGTGTCAGTGGGGAGTCTTACCAGGGACCTGAAGGGAGACAGATAGAAACACCCAGACCCCAGGCTGAGTGTGTGCCCTTTGTGCTTTTAATGGAAATTGTACTTTATGCAGATGTCTGCATCTGGAAATATTGAGTGTATCCATTTGAATTCCAAGTGAATGTCCCTCTTCAGTGTCAGTGGTGAGGATTCAGGCTCCTTGATTACTGGCTTAGAGTGGGGATGCCACGACTCTACTAGGGAATGTCCTTTTTGTGGTGGTAAAGACACCTAGTCTGACTTCCTGTGTCATATCTGTGAGGGAGTTGGCTGCCCAGCAGGTGACACAGGGGTTTATAGGTAATTTTGTTAACTTATCTACAAATTGTGTCAAATGCTTTGGCCACATTGAGGTAGGCAGTACATAATGTTTTGCCCTTATACATTGCTTTGTTGACTTTCTCAAGGAAGTCCATCAGGTTGACTAGGAATGAGCTACCCTTGACAAAACCAAATGGGTTAGATCAAATGCCTGAAGGTTTCCTATGCCATTATTTATCATGTCCGTGATTATTCTTTCCATGGCCTTACATATGAAACTAGTCAGGCTTATGGATCTGTAGTTTTCTAGATCCATTGATGGCCTGCACTTGTGCATAGAGATAACAGTCTCAGTCCTCCATTTGCTTGGGATGAAGCCTGTTTGGAGGCTGTGTCTGAATAATTCTTCGAGTGGCCCTGATAAGTCATGTTTCATGCTTTTAAGAAGGCATTCTTGAATATTATTAATTACCATTGATACAGTGTTTTGGAGAGCCCAATTGAGGGCCTGTTTCCTAGTGATAGGTGAGTTATGATTGGGAGATATTTCTTGAGAGGTGCCTGGGGGGAGACATCAATGTAAAATTGGTGCTGAATTTATCAGCTTCTAGATTTGCTATATCCTCCGGCTCAGTAATGGTGTTGCCATTTATAATTAGTTTGGCTCATAATTGTGTACCACCATTGAGGTTTTAGACATGTCATCAAAACTGGGAGACTACTTCTGCCTCCAAATTTGGCTTTGGTAGACTTTTTAGTCCCCTGAGTTATTTTGGGTCAATATTAGAACACCAAATGCTTAAAAAAGAGAACAGTGATTAATAGACCCTATGTAAGCAAAAGCTTACAATTTTGAACTGTCAGAATAGCGATTTTTTTTCCTAGGGAAAAAAAATTGCTGTTCCGACAAAAAAAAAAAAAGAAAAAAACACTTTACACATTACATAAAGTGGGGGTCTGTACCCCCACACCCCCCTACTTAAATATACCAACTCCAAGACCTCACTACAGTGCCAAAAATGGCAAAGTAATGAAGCGGCCAAGCGAATTCTTTCCCAGGGAAAGAATTCGCTCAAAAGACGCTTTGATATTTTGCTGTTTCAGGTTTTTCAGTTCGACCAAGGTGCATTAGAAAGAATGCATCTTTGGTCTTCTAATAGGGAACCATTATTTCATAGGTTCATAGGTTCATAAATTGGTACTAGGCTATCAGCCCTAGAGCCTATACAAGTCTAGCCATAACAATTCCCTGACTATTTCTTCCCACAGTATTTACTTTCCTGGACCCCTGTCTAGCAGGGTGACTGACGTGATCCCCGGGGTGAATTTCCTATCTCCCATCCAGTCATCAAGGTTCCTTTTGAAGAGGGCCAAAGAGGCGCTCTGCTTGACATGTATGGGCAGTCTATTCCAGAGTCTTGGGAATCTCTGGGTCAGGAAACTATCTCTCCAGCATGTTTTGTTCATTGTGATGACATGGTTTAGATCCCTGGAGCATGTGGCTCTGAGGGATTGGGATTTCTTTAAGTGTAGCATGTCCAACAGCTCTGGGTTTGACATGGCCTTGAATGTTAAGCAGAGATCGCCTTTGAGTAGACGATATGCGACAGAGTATAGGTGGAGTATTTTTAGACGGTCACCATAGGGCATCTGCTTTAGGTCTGTGATTCTTTTAGTGAGGTATTTCTGTGGCCTTTCCAGTTGTTGAGGATGTCTTGAGAAGTACATACCAAATGGGGCATTGTATTCTATAATGGGTCTAATGAGGGGTGAGTACAGTGGGACAATGACCTCCTTTTTTCTGTATGAAAAGCCCTTAGTGGTGAAGTGTACCACATAGAAGGATTTCCTGACTTTTGTGACAATGTGGTTATCGAAGGTGAGACCACTGTCCACCTGTGTCCCTAAGTTTCTTATCACACTTTCGATGTTTTGTGTACTGCCACCCATCTGATAATTCATGGGTACGTGTTTTTTCCCAAAGGGGTTATTTATTTAGTTTGAAGACAAGTTCTTGCATGGGTGGGCACTGCATTTCCTATTTTGGTCATGATTTTCTTTCATTGTACAGCTTATTGATTTTGAGATTCGACTATTTCAGCTTGTTTTTTGAGTTTGTCTTCTACTTATTTTGAATAGGTAATGCTGCCTCTATGTAGCTGGATACATGATTGTAAATGTTTTTTTGTGAATGACTCCTTATAGGTAGAGCTGTTCCCTTGGTTTAGAAGCCTGAAATGTATTTATTTTGGAATAATTCCTAATGGTTTCAGGATTATCCACTGTCCCAGGTTTTATTTTTATCTAGAAGGAGATAGCTTATGGGTCTAACCTGACCAGGGAAGATATTACACTTGGGGGGGGGTGCAATGTTCCTCCATGTTGGTGTGGCCTTGGTCAAGAATATTGGGTGTACAAATTAGCTGGTCCAGGACATTCATGTTAACAAAGTTCAGGAATCTTTGGGCCTGCAAGTTTGAGAACATGCATGATTCCCACAATTCACAAATATGTCATACAGTTGCTACAGTTTATACCCTTCTTGCACAGAGCTCTACAGCACTCAGATTTCAGTTAAAATAAATAAATGAAACTGTAGCAAACTGCTTGCTACAATATAGCAATCATTTGCAACAGTTTATATCACATACAGAGTGCTACAGCACACAGGTTTGAAAGCAAATGCAATACCTGCTTTTAAAAGCTGGTATTGCATTAAAGAGAGATCTGGATCAGCTGATCATGCCCCCAACACTTTGTGCACAGAGCAGTTGCACCTCTTGTCCTGCCCTAGCTATACTACTGCTCCTGGTGTATGCCCTGGTGGCAGGGAATGGAAAAAGGGTAACCTAGAATCCTCTGGACATGGAAACATTCCTATCATAGGATTAAACCAAGTTCAGGGGAGGGTGGCTCCCCATCTGATAGAAGGAAAAAGTAGTCCACAAAAGCCGGCAGGCTAAGAAAGAGGCATAGAGATGATAAAGTGGAGAATTAAGGATAAGGACAACCTTATGTGTTACTACTACTCATAAAGCCCAGAATTTTCAGACAGAGAATATTTAGCAAGAGGAACAGAGAAACTGGAGGAAAGAAAAATACTTGCACAAGAAAAACTGTGAAAAGCTACAGACATGAATGTATGTTACTTAATCGAATAGAGCAAGAAAAAAATTATATAGACAAAGAAATATTGGGCCTCCTGAAAAAAAAAGAAGCAACACAGGAGGTGAGAAAATGTAAAAATCAAAGTTTTTTGAAAGGTAAATGCAGGCAAAGGCACCTCAATATGGAAAAATTTCACAACACACAAAAAAATTAAGATCACAAAGGGGGAATGTAGATAACAGAGTTAATGATGTTGAAGTTACACAAACAGGAAGTGAAGTAATGGACTGTCTGTGAAATGAAGGTGATGACTCCAACACAGCTAATGTTGCAACACGATGGTACAATGGGTCCCAAGATGAAGGAGCAGCAGGCGGAGTGGGAGACATCTGAAGATTTGCTATATGGTGATGTTCTGGTGCCTTCAATAGGAGACCCATACAACTTGAGGATGAATCCAGTTATATAGCAATGAAGGGACAGGAAATAGTGTCAACCCAGATACAAGTAATGTTGTGACATGATGGGCCAATGGGCACACATATGGAGGAGCACAGATGAAGCAGAATGCATCTGAAGAGGATATGTCACAGGAGGATGTTCTAGCACCTCCTTTAGAAGAGTCAGGGGAAACAGAAAGCAAAGGAAATGTCAGTCCAGAAGAAAATGATCTAAGGGGAGACCTGCTTAGTTTAATATAGATGGGTAGACATATCTGCTATCAAAGGATGGAGGGAACATTTTTGCAGGTTTTCACCACAGCTAAGTCAGAGTGACAAAGATGACACCTCAGCATATCTGTTATCCAGATAGCCTTCAAAGGAACAAGGTTGCTCTGTTTATCCTTGAGATCCTTCCCAGACAGTATAAAATACCAGTAAGTAACTAATCTGAGATATAATACCGTTCAAAGGTAGAGGCACCATTACCAATAAACCCAGGGTATTAATATTATTTTTACAATTACTACCCTGGAGAACATGTGAAGAAATGACACCTACCAACCTCCAAACATGACCCTTGTTTTTAACAATCAACATATCATAGCATTAGTATAGGTGGCCTTATATGCTCATGCAGGTGTCCTTACAAAAACAAATTCTAAATACTTAGCCAGTTTCTTAATGCCAAAAGACAGAATGCTCTAAGGCATGGATCAAACAGCTAAATATTCAGATTTACAGATATTTATATTGAAACCAGAGATATTGCCAAATGTTAACAAGATATGTTCTAAGCTTTTAATAGTTCAGGGACCAAATGCTAAATGTTAACAAGATATGTTCTAAGCTTTTAATAGTTCATGGACCAAAACTGTAGGGTCATCAGCATAAAGTAGTGCCTTCAATATGTTCTTTGTAGGATTTACACTCAAATCTTAAGAAACATAAAGTAACTTTATATGTAAGAGCTCCATATTCAGTAAAAACAAGAGAGGACAAAGGAAAGCTTTGTTTAATATTTAAAGTCACAGCTGATTGTGTTGCGAGGGTTGACTTGGTGACCACTCATTTCCACAAAGCTCAGCAAAGCTTGGCGTCCTACTAGCTTGTGTTCCTAAAGAGTTTTACTTGCACCCAGTGCCATCCAGGCAAAGCTAAGCATTTTTGATTGATAAATTGCACTTCTTTAACTTATTTAAACAATTCACTGCAGTTTTATTGATTTATTTGTGCATTTAACTGCTATTTTACTTGTAAAAACTACATTTCACACTGTTGTTGCATTTAGACTGTTTGCCTTGAAATTTCCTTCTAAAGGGGCTGTACAGCTAGTTGTTTAAGTTTGTGTAAGTATATTTATCATAGCATTTCACGATCTTACTCTCTTATTTTTACATTTAGGATACTCTGTCACTGTGCTTTTACATCAGGAGGACTGGGATTATTAATCTAGTGGCAGCAGGTGTTCACCTGGTTCATCGGAGCTGAGAAACACACAAAAGAGCAACACCCAGATCTGCTCTGAGTTACAGCACAAAGGCACGAAAATTACAGAACCAACTGATATTGCCAACATCCTGGCAGATCGGTTCAGTACTAATTTACCCCCCCCTCTCACCCCCTAAAGGGCCCATATCTATACAGGAAGAATGCAGAATCCCTGTAATCACAACTACGCAGGTAAAAGCTGCACTCGCTAAAGCCAAAAACACAGCATCCATGGGACCGGACAACATCCCAGGCTGCGTTTTACACGAACTTCAGAATGAACTGGCTCCCCACTTAAGCACCACATTCATTAATAGCCTTGCTTCAGGTTTTGTGCTCACTGAATGGCGCACAGCAACAGTTATCCCACTCCACAAAGGGGGGGGGGGGCCACCACTGATCCCAGGAATTACTGACCTATTAACCTGACGAGCCTGGTCTGCAAGGCCATGGAACGTATCATCATGGAACTCATAAACAAAGACATCGGTAACCTCCACACTCTGGATCCCACCCAGTTCGTGGTTGTGAAAGGCAGATCATGCCTCCTGAACCTGATCGACTTCTTTGAGGCAGTCACCAAAGCTGTGGATGAGGGTAAGATGGTTCACACAGCCTATCTTGACCTCGCCAAGGCTTTCGACACCATCCCCCATTCTGGAATTATAGCTAAACTCACTAAACTAGGTATAAATCTCTATGTCACAAGATGGGTTGCCAACTGGCTCACTGACAGAACCCACACTGTAAAAGTTGCAAACTCCAAATCTGACCTCAAAGCAGTGACAAGTGGAGTGCCACAGGGTTCCGTCCTGGGACCGCTCCTGTTTGGTATCTACTTCTCTGAAGTACAGGCTAACACAGAAGGCCTCTGGCTGATGAAGTTTGCAGATGACTTAAAACTAGGAGCCATAGTCAAGTCCCTAAATGATGTGGACATCCTACGGAAGGGCCTCACTGAGACAGATGCCTGGTGTAAGAGCCATGGCCTCAAGCTCAATGCCAAAAAGTGCAGTGTCATCCCCTTTGGTAAAAACTCTGTACCCATGAGCTACCACATAGGCAGCAATCTACTTAACACCGAATGTGTGATAAGAGGCCTTGGGACCCAGGTGGCCAGTAGTCTCTCCATTGATAGTCACATCGCCACAGTAGTCAGGAAGTCCTTCTTTGTGGCACACCTTATCATAAAAGGGCTCTCATCCAGGAAAAAAGAGGTCATTGTTCCCCTCTACTCGTCACTCATTAGACCCATTATAGAGTACAACGCCCCTTTTGGAATGTACCTCACAAGACATCTGCAGCAGCTGGAAAGGCCACAGAAGTACCTCACAAAGAGGATTACTGGCCGCAAATTTCTGTAACGCTGCTTGTAAGTCTTTAACCTGAATAGGGGATAGTCACTGAGATATTGCTACCTCTCCCACAGAAGTTTTCGTCTGAGCCTCACTGAGAAGGTCAGTCACCAGATCCCCCTCAGACTCCTCCTGCCATCCACTGTGAATACTCAGCACCAGGGTCTCCCTATCGTGGTAAGGTTTTATAGGTTAACATTATGCAACTCATGTCCCTGCTTCCTGCTCACTAAGTTTATCGTGTAGTTAACATCACCAACATTTCCAGTCTCAGGTAAATAACAGTTTTGCATAATTCATCTCTTGGGACGCTTTATGCCCATATGACCTGTAAAACAAATGTGATGGGCTATGGCTAGAGGTGACTGACAGTAGGCTCTGGCTCTATCAACTGGCGTATTACCTCACCCTCTAGTCCTCCCTCAGGGATCCAGTCTCTGTACAGTAACCCTTTATTATCCACAGAAGGAATGTGATGGGCTATGGATAGAGGTGCCAGATGGTAAGCTTTGGGGTCTACCAACTGCTGTACTACCTCACCCTCTAACCCTCCCTCAGGGGTCCACTCTGTACACAGTAACCATTTATTATTCACAAAAGGAATGTCACGGACTATGGCTAGGGGTGCCAGATGGCTGGCTCTGGGTTCTACCAACTGCCGTATCATCTCATCTTCTACCCCTCCTTCAGAGGTCTATTCTCTTTACAGTACCCCTTTGTTACTGACAAAAGGAATGTCATGGGCTATGGCTAGAGGTGCCAGATGGAAGGCTATGGACTCTAGCAACTGCTGTATTATCTCACCTTCTAGCCCTCCCTCAGGGGCCCACTCTCCATCCCAGCATAAAGACTCCCCTTTTTCTTGAGCATCAGATACCTCCTTAGCTACCTCCCTCAAGCCTCATAAGGCAATGTTTGAAATCTGTTCCTGTCTCAACTCTACTTTATTGACCCCTCCTAGCTCCCCTTCCACAGGAATTCCAGTATCCTCTGTCAACGTTGCCTCACTGTCAGTCTGGATATCACCACTCACCTCTGTCCTTGCAGTCACCATGGCCCTGGAACACCAGTACCTACCAGTAGCAGTGGTTCACCTTCAGGTTCACTCTACAAGGTAGCTCCCTCCCTGATGTAACTACATCATCAGACCCAGCTTCAGGCATAGGATCTGTCTGGGTCTCCTCCACGCTACCAGACCTATGTGCCTGTTTCCAAGCTTGACTGTGTGTCACTGCATACACACAAGGTACTACACTATCAAAATCATTCCCTGTTAAGACATCTGTAAGGATATCCTCAAGCACATTTACCTGCTTGTTCCCTTCTCTACCCTCCCAGTCAAGATGAACCCTACCCAAAGGTATCTGGAATGGGTTCCCTCCTAGAGTTGCAACTGATGTGGGCTGCCCAAGCAAGTACTACTCCTCTTTAAGCACTGCAGGCCTCACAATGGTTATATCAGAAGCTGTGCATCTGTTAGTAGTGGTCTGTCTTCCATCCACTAAGACAGGATACAAGTTTTGATGACAATTTGGCACCTCTGTTGTTTCCAGGCAATTTACCACTGGCATTCTGTCATTTCCATTTGCTGGCTCCCTTACCTTTTGTTTCTCACTTTGCTTCAATGGACATTTGTATGGTATATGGCCCCTCTGATTACATTAGAAACATCTAATCACTGATCCTGACGTGTGCTTGAACTAGTGACTTCCTCTGTTACTGGTGAACTCTGTTGGAGTGGTTTAGGCTGCTCCCATGGGTTCCCTTATGTCCATGTGCAGCACTGGGTATTCCTTTCTTATGCATTGGTGTCCTATTTGCCAAGTAAAGATCCTCTTTTTTCTCCAACTCATTTGCAGAGTTACACTCTCAGTCTGCCAACCAGATCCTCATGCCCTTGGGCAAAGTGCTGAGAGCTTGTTCCCTCACCAAAAGGTCTGCCAGTCCTTCAAAAGTGGTGACCTGACACCCACTCACCCACCTGCGAAAGTAAATACTTAAATCAGCAATGTAATCACATACACTTTCATCTGCCTTGCATCTATTATTCACAAAACATTTTTCTATACATTTCAGGAGTTAATTTAAAACAATCTGGTAAACATTGTTTTACATGATCATAATTCAAACAATCAATATCAGACAGTTTAGCAATTGCATTAACAGCTCTATCATGGAGTAAGGGGGTCAGGAACCATACTCAGAGCCCTTGGTCAACATTATATTATTTACATACTCTCTCAAATATATAATTAAAACTATCAAAGTCATCCCCCTCCCTGTACTGAGGAAAACGTTTACTGACCTTTATAACTTCTGCAGTTTGGTCATTCCCTTCCCCATTGCCTCCATGACTCTGTCGAAGGGTTAGAAGCTCTTTTTTATGCTGTCTCTGCCTCTCATTCTCGTCAGCTTCCATCTCCAAATGTCTGGTCTCCAGTTCGAACTGACACTGCTTCTCATTCTCCTCAGTCTCCAAACATTGCAGTTCATATTGATGCTGTTTCTCTCCCTCCTCAGCCTCCAGTTTGAGTCTCCTTAACTCCAAACAAACCTTTAAGTCTTCTGAAGAAAAGGTACATGATCTTGTATTGGAAGGCTGCTTATCCCCAGTGAGAAACTGGATATCCTCTGAGCTGCTGGTATGCTCTGTGGCTGCAACTAAGGCTGAGATCAATGCTTCCTTAGTCAGGTTGCTATGCATCAGTCCTTTGGTTTTGCACACCTTGGCCAACTAGTTCCTGGTCAGCTTGCTATAATCCCGTGCTGACATCTTTTGCCTGATGTCCCTGACTAAACTAACTAAAAAAATAATTAGAACTGTTGTGAAATTAAACTTTGTATGTTTGTCTTGTAGCTGTCAAGAGTGCACACCTCAGTTCCAACTACCCACAGGCTACTAAAGCACAATTCAAATCTCACACCGCTGCCACCAAATAATGTGATGACCCCTTACTCAAACCCGGGGCAGTAACTAAGGAATCTCAATCCTCACCATGTCTCCGGTAAAGCAGCATCACTGAAATCAGGACTAGAACACACAAATTCCCCTAAGGGTACACTGGGAACAGGCTCCAAACCTGGGACTGAACTATTTGCTTCTATCCAGATCCCCAAATGAGTTTTCACACTACCCACTGCAGAGCACTGTGTCCCAGTTCTAGGTATTTGACACACTCACTCTTAAATATTTGATAATCACACATATAAACACTCTTGGGAAAGACAGACAGAGATTTACCTGCTATGTCCTCTTTCCCAAATTATACAATAATGCTGCCACCAGTCAAACTACCACAATACCCTTCAAAAGGTGTGTTCAATTATACTGGGTAAAATAAATCTTGATATGTAAGGCAGCATGAAATCCAGGCAGTAAGGCTTTTCAGAGTGGCCCTGGTGTTATCACAATAAGCATAAATACTCTCAGGTTTCTAAAACTACTTTCTAAATAACCAGCCACAATGGACGGTAGCAAAATATTTAATAAATAAAATTATTTAAAACATATGTACACTGAATAACTGATTTCAATAAACAACAGAGTTTCACACACAGGAATTATAAAAATAATACTCTAGAATAGGTTTCAGACTAATTAAGAAAAACTCTAACTATCTAACTGTAGCTTCCTAACAGTCTGAAGTTTAACTATCCCTGTCTAATCTCATTAAGTCAGCAAGGCAAGGTGATATTCTTACTTCTGCAGGCAAAATAAGAATATATGTCCACTCTTCAGGCTGCTGTCTGGTCTGGACCGACTGGAATAGCAAATCCTATTATTTCTGCTGAACAGCTCTGAAAAACTTAGAGTGATAAATACCGATCTGGGAAACAACTACTAACTACTGAACGACTGATGCAACTGAACTCAGAACCTGCTTTTTATAGCAGAATCTTTTAAAAGTCACTGAAAACTGTTATGAGAATTCTACTCTCTCCTTTCAGACTTTTGAAAAGTCAGCAAGGCAAGGTGATATTCTTACTTCTGCAGGCAAAATAAGAATATATGTCCACTCTTCAGGCTGCTGTCTGGTCTGGACCGACTGGAATAGCAAATCCTATTATTTCTGCTGAACAGCTCTGAAAAACTTAGAGTGATAAATACCGATCTGGGAAACAACTACTAACTACTGAACGACTGATGCAACTGAACTACATTTGCAACTACTGCAACTGAACTGAACTGACTCAGAACCTGCTTTTTATAGCAGAATCTTTTAAAAGTCACTGAAAACTGTTATGAGAATTCTACTCTCTCCTTTCAGACTTTTGAAAAGTAAGCAAAAACAGCTGCTGTGGAGATTCCATTCCTTTGAGCTCTGGCACACAATGACATCACTCTAGATCAGCTGATTGGCACAACCTATATTCAGAATTCTCTTTAAAAGACATATACATTTGGCCAGCCAGAAGAACAATGTTTGATTTAAATATCTTACACAAATCAAAGAAACAATCAAAAAACATACATTTATTTATTTATTTTATTTTACATTTGTTTACCGTGGAGGTCCGACTGGACAGAGGTGTCCATTTTCACCAGAGTCCGGGGAGAAAAGGTCCAGAACAATTGCTAACATACTATAGATAAGACATTTACATGAGCATTGTGGTTTACACATTCACTTAAAAATATAGCAGATAACATATAATGGCATAAGATATGTACATAAGCATAGAGGTTTAGACATACAATTAAATGTATAGCAGGCAGTAACATATGATAGTTGTTCATACAGTATGTTTAGTAGAGATAAGATGTACTGAAGATGTACTGAAGATAAGACAAGAAAGGAAAACTAAAAAGGAGAATATAGACAAGTTCATATGAGGTGCATTGACATTATTATTATTTATTATTTACTCAATTATAGCTAGTCATGTGGGCATATATAACACAGGGTAAGTTATAATTATTTACAAGTATTTACAAAACTGTAGCCAGGCAAGCTAGCACAGATAATATCTGATATCCTCACAACAGGTACCAGCATGATTCCATCATAGTCCATGTAGGTGCAAATGACCTCAGACATACCTCCTTAGACTATATGAAGAGAGACATTATAGATCTCTTTGACTATGTGACAGGCTGGTATGAGCCTAGCATTAAGCAGCATATTACTTTCACTGAGGATGATAACACAAGAACAAAAATTTATTGATTTTAACAATTGTTTGAGTTTTTGGTGTCATTCTAAGGAAATCCATTATCTGTCAGCATGGGAAGATATGGTTGACAGACCGCATTGCTTTGCCAAGTATTGTTTGCACCTCTACCATCTAGGTTTTTGAATCCTGGATAAAAGCTACATCTTCCCCATAGACCCTTTTTTAGACAATGCCAAAATGACTAACCTACATACACAGCAATTTCAATTCAACTGAACATCAGGGTGTTACTGTTCAATGCCAGGAGCATAAACAAGAAGAACCACTCCCTTTTAAGCCATCCTTACCATAGCAAATATAGACATATGTGCAGTTACTGAGACATGGTTTAAAGTAGCAGAGAGTACCAGTGACAGTGCAAAGTTTCAGTGCCGTCCATACCTTTAGACCAGTGGCTCTACTAATAGGGACTAAAGGTGGAGGTATCTCAATATGCATAAATAACAAACATACCTCTAGGATGACATGCTAGAGTTTCTCCACATGAAGGTCAACACAGATAAAATCCCTTACCATATCCTAGCAAGCTATAGGTCACTCTCTATGTTCCATGAAACTCATAATGCATACCTACTGGAGACAATCACCATCCAACATCTTACTCATGGAGGACTTTAACTACCCATCTACAGACTGTGAATCCTACATGGCCTCAGATCTGCAGGTACAGTAATTCTTGGACTTTGTAAATACAAACGCCCTTGATCAGTTAATGCATACACCCTTTAGAGGTTCCAATATACTGGACCTCGTACTCAAAAATAAGGGAGAATACTGTGCTATCCCAGTGTCATATCTTCCCTGGCAAGGTCTGACCATAAAGCTGTCTCTTTAAAAATCTAAATCACCTCAGTAACCTCAGTAATCTGAGTAACAGGAACTATTTCAAGGAGTACAACCTTTTATTAAGCGATAATTTGTTAAAATTCATGTCCATCCATGCCCAGAGAGCACAGCAGCCTATGCAAAATTGTTCACAGAAACTCTGTACATCCATGTCAATAGCTGTATAGAGGCTGCTATATCTATCAGAGGTAAGCCCAAAACAAACTCCAAAAACAAACCACCCTGGTGGCATCCCAAATTAACCAGGTTATACAACAAACAAAAAAAAAATCATGGCTAAAATCAGGAAGTATAACTCCCGTGAAGATAAGAACACTCTCATCAAATTAAGCAAACAAGGTAAAAGACAACCATAAGGCCTTCTCCAGCTATGTCAGAAACCTCAAAGACATCACAAAGCACTGTGCTAAACTCATGGTTAATGGTGCCAAATTCACTGAGCTGGTTGTTTTAGCGAATCTGCTGGCTGACAAATTTAGTTCCACCTTTACCCTCCAGTCACTCTCCAAGAAATAACTTCAGATATAACCCATCCAACTATAAATACAGAGCATGACCTGGTTGTGCTCACTAAAGCCAAGAACACAGCCTCAGTGGACCCTGATAATATCCCAGGATGCCTCCCGAATAGTCTAAAATATTACCTGTCAGGACTACTGGAATAACTATTTAACTATAGTCTTAAAACAGGCTTCATACCACAATAATGGAGGACTGCAACAGTCATCCCTATTCATAAGGGTAGACCATCAACAGATCCCAGAAAATACAGGCCCAATTTGTATAACTAGTCTTATATGCAAAGCCATGGAAAGAATTATCATGGAAATGATCAGCAAATACACAGTACACCTTTGAATACTGGATTCATACCAGTTTGGCTTTGTCAAAGGAAGGTCATGACTACTAAACCTGTTAGACTTTTTTGAGAAGGTCACCAGGGCAATGGATGAGAGTAAAACGGTGCATTCTGCCTACGTTAACATGGCTAAGGTATCTGGTACAATACCCAACTTGAACATTGTTATCAAACTTATGGAATTAGGTATAAACCCCTATATAATGTGCTGGCTAGTTAGCTGGCTCACAGATAAGACACAGGAAGTTAGGATTGGTGAGACTACCTCTACAAAGAGTCTGGTTACTAGTGAAGTCTCTCAGGATTCTTTGCTGGGCCCACTCCTCTTTGACATCGACTTCTTGGAAGGCTAGGCCAATGTCAAAGATCTGTGGTCAACCAAGTTTGCAGATGATTGCAAAATGGGAGCTGTCATAGAATGTCCTCAAGATGCACACATCACACAAGAGGGTCTAACATAGCCAATGACTTGTGCCAAAGCCACGGTTTAAAACTCAGTTCCAAAAAAACGATTATAGTACATTTTGTGAATCTGGCCACCCTGGGGGACTATGTTGTTGATAAAACATACCTAAGAGTTGACCCACTAGTAAGGGATCTGGGAACACATGTAGATAGTAACCTGGCTTTTGACCAACATGTGTCCATGGTAGTAAGGAAATCCTTCTATGTTTCCCAACTTATAAGTAAAGTCATGGCATCTAGGCTCAGGGAAGTCATAATACCACTATATTCGGCCCTCATCAGACCCATCAATGAGTATAATGGCTCCTTTGGTACATAACCTGATCAGACAGATGCAGTAAATAGAACATGCACAAAGGTTCCTTACAAAAAGAATATAGAGCATAAACACGATGGTCCTATTTGGATCACCTCATAGCCCTATCTCTAATCCCAGTCTCCAACAGACTACTGAGAGGCAATCTATACCTGCATACAAGGCATCCCTGGACCCCACTTTGACGAATCTTTTGCACATCTACAAAACAAACAGCAATATAACTACTAGATCTAAATGCCTAAATTTTGCTTTCAACATAAATAGGACATGTTGGAGAGTCAGATATGTATCTCAGAGAATCCCCATTATCTGGAATAGACTCCTGAGTTTTGTGAAACAATTCGTATCTCTAACCCAGTTTAAGTGTAACTTGGACCATTGGATGGGAAGTTGAAAATGAATCCCTGGTCTGTCATCTATGTCTCTGATGGACAGATGCAGTCAGTAAATTATGTCATAACCAACATCACCCCTTAAATAAATGTTTAAAACATATAAATTGCAGGAGACATGTGGGTTGCACAGCTAAGCTTAAAAATTCCCTAGTAGTCATTATCCTAGTTGTGAAGATATGTGAAGGCTGCAAGTCTAGCTAGAAAGAATTTTGTAGATAATTCTATATCATTGTAAATATGAATATAATCCACAGGCTTGTCCTCTTAAAATGTACGAAAACTGTATGTTGAACTTCAAAAATGTAACCACAGTGCACTCTGCTGGAAGAAAGCTGATAAGTCAAGCATTGTAGGACTGTTTGATCTCAAAGCTCACAGACATCATGTCTGGACTGATGAATTCCTTCTAGTGTTTTAAGACCAGAGTTAATTGCTAGCCCTTACATATATAATGTATTTTATTGCTGTAGTTTCTTGGCCAGGTGCAAGATCAAAGAAATGTTAAAACTCAGTTTCTGTTAGCCTGGGAACCAGAGAAGAAGATGTAATCTAAAATGAGTCAACAGTGATGTATTATTTTTAAGACTTTCTCAGAAAGAGAGAGAGAGAATCAGAGAGCATTTTTGGATTTTGTCTGAAGAACATCACTCACCAGTTCTCCGCCTTTGCTCTATGTGTAAGTTTATTTAGAACTGCCAGATTTAGTCTAGCTGTTTCCTATATTTATGTCAGACTATTCGACACTATTATTTTAAGCATTTTCCTGTGTTTTATGAACTCTTGAGTAGCACTGTGTTGAATTGAGAAAATTTGTCTTGTGTTTTTATTATCTATTATTAAATATTTTTAAACCTTTCAACTGCGGCTGTTTTGTGTAGAGATAATTTAAACTCTAGAGTACATTGCATGTATATAGTGATACTGTACAAAGCCACTACAAATAAGCCTTGCTGTTTGTCACACTTACTAATTGGATAATACTATTGCACAGTAATAATTGGGCACCCTTTGGTAAGGGCCTTTTTAGTATCTGATAAGAGTAGTTGGTGGCAGTGATTACTACCTCATAGCCTGGCCGGAGGAGGCATAGCTGCAGAACCTGTCTCAGCTTCCCCAGGAGTGTCTGTGTGTTTGTATATAAACCAAATCTCAAAGTGTGTGTGTGTGTGTGTGTGTGTGTGTGTGTGTGTGTGTGTGTGTGTGTGTGTGTTAGATACTTGGGCAAGGACACAAAGCACTGGTTGGACAGATAGGGCACTGGAGGTTTTGGCTTGACTACTCGGCTGAGATCTGTACCCTATAGCTGTGCCAGTGGGGAGTCTTATTGGGGATCTGGAGAGAAAGGGAGAAACCAGCCCCAGACTGACTGTGATCTCTGTGTGCTCTTAAGGGAAATTGTACTTTACTGTGTGTGTACTTGTTATCCTTCCCAATGTGGATGCCCCTCACTGGTGTTAGTGGTGAGGATTGAGGGTCCTTGATTACTGGGCCAGTGCACGGATGCCACACTAGTATACACCTATGAACCTATGAACCACCCTCACCCTCTGTGCCAAGAATAATGCTTGCAACAAAGAGACAAACTAGTCTACAAATATAAAAGCCTTAACCTTTCAGAGCAAGTGACCCTACATACTATATCAAATTCTTTACTGTAATCTAATACCAAGGTAGCTGGAGAATCCTTCTCAAGATCTGCCTGACTCATGGTGATTAACAACTCCCTGAAGCAGCTGCCATTACTTCTTTGATGAAGCCAGGCTTAATATTAGAAATGTAACTAAGGTGGGTATCTTATAGCCTTGCTACAGCTGTTGCTACCTTGACATCTAAAGTTAAAGAAATTGAATGGTAATTGTTGGCAAAAAGGACCATATCTGGCTTAGAGAGCAGTATAACTGCATTAACTAGATATTTCAGAAATGTGCCTCACAGTAAAAACTCATCGTAAAAGTCCAAAAGTATTTACTGTACAGAAAACTTATAGAAAATCCATTTGGACCTAATATTTTGTTATATAATTGGAGGTCAGTTGCCTTACCAATTTCCACATTTCTGAAAGAAAGTGTATATATTTATGTTAACATACACATGTGTAAGGAGATGAGAACACTATTCCAAAGATCGTTTTGTGGCACTACCCAGAATCATTGCATCCAGTCTGCTCTTAAGTCACCTGAAGAAAGCAGAAGATCATTATATAACAATTAACAGGGATTCCTCTCACTAGATGAATTATAACACAAATGGTTTGATAACTGGTCCTTTACACAAAGCATTTGCATTCAGACTTTGGCTCATCTTAGCATTACCAGCTGGTCTGGAGCTTCATATCTCCTTCAATCTCATTCTGATATGATCTTTGTGACAAACTTAAGTTTTTTTTTCTTAACTAGGCTAATATTTCTTCAAGGAGATGAAATAACAATGTTCTGTGTTCCCTGTTGACTTGGAACACTTGAGGAAAGAGTAGCTGAATTAATAATGTCAGTTTCCTTGTATTCTTAGTTGCTGGCAAATGTCCCCTTTTCTTTTAGCATACAATGGAACATAATAGTCAGGATCAATACAGTTAGGAATATTGTTAATCTTTTTAAATAACTGCCCCTTTTCTTTTCTCCTGTCAGTACATCTTTTCTTTATTTTTAAAGCTAGGTCATTTGAAAAACTTAAGAAACAGGCAAAGTGCAACTGCCTTCCTTCAGGATATATAACCTAATCCAAGATAGCTCAGCTACGTAAATTTGATTTCTGCTATCTTCTCCATAACATACATCTTACATATTTTATGCAACTGGATTCTCTAGTTGCATGTATTAATATGTTTGTTGTAAATCCTGTATATTAAAACCAAATAAATAAAAGAGAAGAGTGCTTTAAACACAACCAATAAACATCCAAAATAAAGCACCTAAGAACCAGCAGAACGAAGCCACCAACACAGCATAGAAAGGAGCAAAAAAAAATCTATTTTATTTAACGTTGCAAAGACACCACGTTTTTGTCCTAGTGCATCCAGGACTTCATCAAAAATAAGAAGTACATTGCAGTCCCTCCTTATATAACTCCTTCCTAATTACCTGGTGGTGGTAATTAGTCCCAATTAAATAAAATGACAAAAATTTAAAGATATAGTAAAACACTCATAGTAAAATTTCTATAACATTAGATCAATAAATACAGTACTAATACATTATGAACAATACATCCCTCAACATTAGTATAAAAATATATAAGGTCATGTAATAAATATAATAATTAATTCAGAACAGTTGCATATACATCCACAGTAAACAAATGCCTATACATAAAAGTAAAACAGAATGTCGCCCCCCCCCCATGTTGAATAAAACCTAAAATGCATATGTGTACATAATGAAATAGGGATGTCCTAAAAAATAACCTAACAAGGTAAAACATTTCATGTGGCTCAATGTTTTTGTTTTTAAAATGTATAAAATTAGTTATAAAAAATTAATTGTATAAAATTGGTTATGTAAAGCATACCCTTAGCCTATTCTTAGTTAGAGCTTGGCAGATCTTAATTTGAGAACTGGTGCCAGTGGGGGAGTAAGTGGCTTACAATGTGTAGGCAAGAGACTTACATGTGTAGAGGGCCAACTTACACAACTTATTGAAATCTTAACCCAGCATTCAGCCGGATTACCTGCCCTGTTTGGATCTGACAACAGTGGTGCTAGATCGCTACCAGGTAACCAGGAAGCACTAGCTTTGCTCACAGGAAGTAAACCTTTACCACAGGACTGTTTGTTGAACAGTCAACTCACAGGCGGCCAGATTCAAGGGAGGATGGTGGATAGTGAACAACAGCAAGTTCGTTTGGACCAGGGAGACTCAGAATCTCGTTCTCCTTTGGACTTTCATGGAACTAACACTCTGAATAGAAAGGATGAAAGACAGAAAGTTGGTTTGCAAGGTGACTGTTCAAATCCTAGTAACAACTTAGTCATCATTACAGCAAAAGTATCTGAAACTGTTGGTTAGGATGGGGTTCATTCTGTTACTAAATGGCTTAACACCAAATGTAATTTTACAGAAGGCCATTCAGACAAGAGTTCCTTGCCTGGGCGACATGACAATAATACTTATAATACTAATGTTAACATTTTACATGATATAATGTTAAGATACAAAATACTGCATATGGACAATTGTTATTTGAGAGAAAGTATAGAAGGGGGGATAGTACCTAAGGGGTTACGTCTTTTCAAATACCCTAACAATGTTGTTGAAGGGAGTGATTTTCATGAAGAGTTGTTAAAAAATTTTAATCAATGCGGCTTGGCTATTTTACAAGCCATTATTTCCAACAATGAAAAAGAAATGGATGTATTATATGACCAAATAGGAGACATTAACAACAAAATAGTTTCAGATCTCCTATTCACGGTGGAAAGTGAAAAAGTGAAATATTTCAAAGTTAAGGAGAAAATAGAAGAAAAATGTAAACAAATTTACCATAGAAAATGTAAAAAATTAGATAGGGACATTTTAGCATATAGAGATAAACGTAGTTACCCTAAATATAGTAGTCAGAGGAGAATATATAGGAATTATTATGAAAATGGAGAGGGCGAAAATCAGAGGGGAGACACTGTTAACACAGGATGGAACACCTCTATGAAACCCTTGGAATTTCAGAGATGTGAGGATCAGGGGAGATACAACTTGAATGACCCTTTAGAATTCCCTACAGTGAGGAGATCGGAGAGAATCAGGCAACAAAATCCAGTGAATTACTCCTACCCAAAGGGTGGGTATCGGAGGGGGGGAGATACTAAAAGATGAAGTTCAAACCCATGTAACACCCGGGAGTTTAAGGGATTAAGCATTGTAGTGGATGGTTACCGACATTTATATCAAAATTTCAACATTTTCAACTACAGTTCTCTAGATATAGGACCTATAACACTTTAGTTTGTTCACTAAAGGACTTAAATTTGTACCTAGTAGTACAAGTCAGATTGAACATGTGCTCATAGACCTCAAACTATTTTTGAGGAAGAAAAATCTTGAACTCATGATGCCTAATAATAGACCTCATGTTAGCACTATTAGGAAAAAGAGTATATTTAAGCCACCCCTCCACCCCAACTCAAAAATTTTGAGACCCAAGTAGAGATGGAGTTGAGACAAAATCTAAATAACCAAACTAGATTCTACAATTTGACTAAAGAAGAACATGCATTGTTGGATTCATTGAGAAAGAATGTTTATGTGAGGGTTATGAATCCTGATCGGGGGTGGGGGTGCGGTTTATGGACAGCATAACCTACTTGGCTAAAATGTTGGAAATGTTGAATAATCCTGATAGGTACACTAGAGTTTCCCGCAATGAAATCAATGTGGCCCATCGGAAAATAGATTTTATGTTACATGAAATGGCTAATGACCAACAGATAAGCCAGGAAACTATCATTTCTAACTATTGACAAACCCAAAGTCCCTTCCATCTTTGGAATACCGAAGGTCCATAAGGATGCCCTTGATCCACCTTTGAGATCTATAGTAGCCGCTTCAGGTTCTAAAACTTATCCAATAGCCAAGTACTTAGATTTAAGACTAAAGGAAGTATGGCTAAACAAGGTGGGCATCCTTAAGGACTCTTGGGACTTTCTGAGGAGCATCGACCAGGGATTATATCATGAAAATCTTATTTTCGTTACTTTAGATATACAGGACCTGTTCGATGTTATACCTTACCAAACGGGTTTGGACTGGTTTGAAGAAGCACTGAGAATAAAAGGCAGCTTAGACAATGATACAGGACTGATGGAAATGGTACTCAAACACAATTTTCTCTACTTTGAGGGCAAATTTTTTAAACAGTTGTGCCCCCCATGTATGCCAACTTGGTTTTGTCCACCTGGGAGGAGAAATTTGTGTTTCATTCTGATTACTCCCAATATTGGAGTTATTATAGATGCTACCTGGATGACATAGTCATTTTTTGAATGGGCCAGAACATAAGTTAAATGAGTTCATAATTTATTTGAATAATACAACATCCTTTCTTATATTCACCCACAACATCACTCATGACCAGTTACAGTATTTGGATATACTCATTGAAAAAGTACCAGGAGAGAAGGCATTTAAGTCTAGTGTGTTTAGGAAAAAGACATTCTCCAACTCCTATTTATTTTTCACTAGTGGACACCCCTTCAGTCAAAAGAAGGGGATAGTGAAAGGTCATTTATTAGGAGTTGCAGAATGACCTCTAACGACCAAGACTATGTTATTGAGAGTAGTAAACTAAGGGCTATGTTCATGGAAAAAAAGTATCCCATAGAGTTGATAAAGTAAGTGGAAGGTGAAATTTTGAAGGAAAGAAAAGGAAGGTTTAGCCCAATTTTGGGGAAGCCAGAGCTGAACATCCATCGAGAAGCAATGATACTGACCAAACTGGATGGAATGGTAATTTTATATTGAATTTTAGTAGTAATGCTTGTTGCATAAGGATATAATTTCACAAAACTGGGAGAGATTTGCGAGATATTCAGATTTGGACCCACTATTTAAAAACCCGCTTAGGTTCACCTATAGAAAGGGTAGGAATATAAAAGAAATGTTGGAAAACTACAAGGTGAATAATTCTAGATCCAAGAAGGGTACATATAAATATGGTTCTTGTGCACAATGCATACACATTCTACAGGGGGATTCTGTGGATTTGATAGGTAGAAAAACAAAACTGACAACCAATTTTTATTGTAATTGTGACACTTATGGAATTATATACATCGCTATATGCAAGACCTGTGGTTCTTTCTATATTGGAAAGGTCAACAGGAAACTCAAGCGACATATATATGAACACATGAATGACATCAAAAAATGTGATATAAACAATGCTTTGTATAAGCACAGCAAAGAATGCACAGAAGCTGTTTTTGGGTACTTTGTAATAGAAAAGGTTGAAACAGACCCACGGGGGGGGGGGCATGGGAGACCACCATGAGTTTAAAGACCTTCTCTGGCAGTTAAGACTAGAAGCGAACAAGCCCCCAGGACTTAACGAACATGTTTTACTGGTACCAGTTCTCAAATTAAGATCTGCCAAGCTCTAACTAAGAATAGGCTAAGGGTATGCTTTACAGAACCAATTTTATACAATTAATTTTTTTAAAACTAATTTTCTACATATCAAAAACAAAAACATTGAGCCACATGAAATGCTTTACCTTGTTAGGTTATTTTTTAGGACATCCCTATTTCATTATATACACATATGCATTTTAGGTTTTATTCAACATGGGAGGGGGGGCGACATTCTGTTTTACTTTTATGTATAGGTATTTGTTTACTGTGGATGTATATGCAACTGTTGTGAATTCATTATTATATTTATTACATGACCTTATATATTTTTATACTAATGTTGAGGGATGTATTGATCAGAATGTATTAGTACTGTATTTATTGATCTGATGTTATAGAAGTTTTAGTATGAGTGTTTTACTATATCTTTAAATTTTTGTCATTTTATTTAATTGGGACTAATTACCACCACCAGGTAATTAGGAAGGAGGTATATAAGGAGGGACTGCAATATACTTCTTATTTCTGATGAAGTCCTGGATGCACTAGGACGAAAACGTGGTGTCTTTGCAACGTTAAATAAAACAGATTTATTTGCTCCTTTCTACGCTGTGTTGGCGACTTCGTTCTGCTGGTTACTAGGTGCTTTATTTTGGATGTTTATTAATACTGTATATTACTTACATTATATGTGCCTTTTTAAAAAAATATTTGTTTATCTGCATCTCCGTGATCTGACTGAAATTGGTCTATTGAGCTCAGCGCCCTACTCTGGTTAACAAATTCAAATAAATACAAAAAGGGGTCTACAGTGTAATGATCCTGGACCCTGCTTACTGAACTGTCTTAGTGATAGGAAGAATAAACACTTGTACCCTACATCTCTTTATGTTATGAAATCACCATATCTGGGTGTCTCTATATCCACAGTAAGCCTAGTCAGATGGCCCTTCCTTCCTTGAATATTTTCCAAATGTTTTAACTTAACCATAATTTCTCAGTCTCCCCTGTAGCTCTCTGATGTGTCTATGTGCATACGTGTTGTTTATATAAAATAAACTACGGGAAATTCGTGTTACTTCATGGTCATCCTGGTGCCGACTTGTCCCACTTCACTCTTTGTAGCATTCCATGGGCAGTACCAGTTGTATCATTAAGATCTGACATCTGATTTTCACCACAGTTACCTACATCTGTGTATTTCACCAAATATGCCTAACCTGTCTCAGGTGACTGTACTGCAAAGGATTTGTAAAAACAGCAAGATGCATTTGCTGCACTGTGGAATATCAACTTTGATTATTGTAGCATTGCAATTTCTCAGAGAAGATGAAAACCATGACTGATGACATCTTTCTCCGAGCAAGCAAATAAGGAAATAACCAAGGTAAAAGTTTACAAGAATCCCCAACCCTCTGCTTGACTTAACTATAATTTCTGACCCAAATCAGGACAGAAGTGACCGTACAAAAGACAGCTGAAATGCATTAAAGCAGATGCCTTCTTGCAATAATTTGGGCTCGTTAAAACTGGTCTAAAGCAAATTATGTAATCCAGTAGAAGTTCCCTCTTTGTACTAATATTTTGATGATATTTTCATTCACTGCTAATTTTAATATTAAGTACTTTTTGCGGTAAGATAAATTCTGTTGTAATACAATATGGTTTTGACAGTCTCTAGTTAACAGACAAACTCCTACAGCCAGGGCAGGGCAGGAACCATTCCTGATTGTTGTGGGATAAATCAGTTCTATAACACAAAGCTGTTATTCACAGTTAAAAGCTTCCTTTCTCACTCACAAAATAAAATGTATGACATTTACATTAGGGAATACACAAGGGTATCATGACCTGTCATCATAGCTTCAATATATAAAGTGCTTAGCTAACTCCAGATTCAACTGGTGCTTCTGAAAGCCCGACAAATGTAATAGTCTTTCCCAAGTGATGTAAAGTTTTTGAGTGTAGCATATAATTAGTTTTGTTTATCGATGTTGATTTCTTCAGTTATAGGACTGGGCATACCTCTCAACTGTCCTGAATTTCACAGAAATTTGTGGCTTTCTGGCATATCATTGAGGACTGAAGTCACTAAATAATAGTAAATAATGACAGACATTTGAGTTTCAGATTTCATATCCTTCAGAAAATACATAATAATGTAAAATTTGCCATTCTAGTAACTTTCTAACCTTATAGTAGCAATATTTAAAATTTCTAACATTATAGTAGCAATATTTAAAATCTGTCCCTATATTTGGTCATTTGTCCCCCCATTATTTTTGGCTTTGTCCCAATTTCTTGCACTGAGAGGTTGAGAGGTATGGGACTGGGTTGACACAAAAATCCCACAAAACAGTAAGCTTTGGCCCAGTTCCAGAAGATAAGTAAGCTGGGATTAAACTTCCAAAACTAGACATTTTCAAAAAAACACACATTATAGTTGTCAAGACCTTACAACAGTAATTCTTAGTTCAAGTGTGAGCTACAGTTGTCACATAACTTTATATCCTGTACTATTGCTATGGACACAGTCCTTTGTAATATTCCTCCTTTTAAATAAGACTGCTACTGTCAAAAACCTCAGATCCTGACATACACCAACTAGCAAAAGACAGACTTAAAAATGCCTTGAACTACACCTCTCCAAATGTCCTTGTGGACTAATACATTTTTAAAACACACTTCTTTCCTGCAGTGCACAAGTCACGTGCAATCTGCCGCAACTAAGATGTGGAATACTAGCTTTTAAGGAATGGTCACTCATGCTATTTTTGTAATCATAGCTGGCCCATCCCCCATTGCTACTGTTGATGAATGGAGCTTTGGTACAGATATAAAACTCAAACTTCCAAAATAAGGGGATTTCAAATGTAAACTTGTATATGGTAGTGAAGATGACTTTTAATAAATTCTTGCAATGGTGAACCTCACCTCAAGAACTACCACGTACCCTCTTACTGCATAATATTACCTTCAGGAAACCATGACTTGTAGGTGTGGACCATTCCCCCATCTAATCAAATCCATCCACAACCCCTTATTCCGACTTATAATTCCATCATTAAACATTCAGAGACTTAGAGAGCCACATGGACCCCTTGAAAAATACTTTTTTTTCCTTTGTGGGCTTATGTTTGGCTTTTCGCAGAAGCAGAGTCCTCACAAAAACATCTGTAGTCTCTCGGGTTTGTAGTCCTAATCTCCAGTATAAAAAAAAATATATGCGAAAAGCTCTCCAACAAAACCAAATAAAACACAAAGAGAGCAAACTGCTAGGAGGGAGAAGCAAATCGACTGGCCAAAAGACTTTATTGTTGAACAGCCACGAAACACTGTATCATAAACGCCTTAAATACACTTGCATTGTCGTCCTACCAATTGGACTTCATCAGATGTTTGAATTTACATTAGTTAATCACCTTTATACAATCCATTAAAACCACAAACCAATGAAAAACAGACATTACATTTTAAATAAACAAATCAAGCTTCATTTGGGCTCATAAATATTAATCAACATTACTTCATTTCCACTTGGACTTTATCATATTAAATAAAACAAACATATTTAAATTACGATTTATATATTATATCCTACTATCATCATCTCATATAAAACTCCATTATGAAAAAAGTAAAAAATTGATAAAAACTACATAAATAAAATTGATTATAAACTTTTTGCATTCATCTGTTTAAAAAAACAAATTCCCAATCCAGCAGTGCCACCTTCTGTTACTTTTAAATATTACATCCTCTTTGTTAAAATTTTCATAGCTTAGCTGCTCTCAATTTCAGAAGTGGAAGTATAGCTACATGTTCATTTAGACCGGGGGTTTTACTTGCTTCCAAAGTTATTTGCCACCATAATTCTTTATATCCTATTGTATCCTCCCAGGGGCCACCTCTAATGTCACTTTTAATTTGTTCTGAAACAAAAAAGTGAAATTTATTGCCCTCACATATCTTAGAATGTTTATACAGGGCATTTGTTTCTTTCCCTTTTATTATATCATAATTGTGTTCATATATTCTTCTCTTGAGGGTCCTCTCCGTTTTGCCCACATAAAAGGGGTTACATTTTTTACACGTGGCAAGATACACTAAACCCCTAGATTCACAGTTAAAAAAAACCTTACTAATTAACCATCTCCCTCTACTATCTAAAAAAAACTTTCTTCATTAATAATATATTCACACTGGTTACACTTCCCACATTTGTAAGTACCCGTTTTTCTTCTATTACTCATTCCAACCATTTTGTTATAGCCATTTCTACTTTCTAAAATACCTTTAATACTAGTAGAATTCCTAAAAACTACCTTGGGTTTACTTTTGGGGAAGCCTTCCAAATCCATGAGGGAGATACATTTTTCCCATTCTTTCTAGAATATTGCCCTAGTATTATTATTTAATACATTATATTCCAGAATAAGGGCTTGTTGGTATTCACTATTAGTATTCATTCCTTTTGTTCCTACTCCATAGTTTTCATTGACTTCTTTTTCCCCTAAAATAGGCTTTTACCTGTCTAATCTACCTTTTTCTACTTCAAATCTTATATTTTTAATAAAATCCTTAGGATATTCCCTTTCTAGGAACATTCTTTCCAGTAAGTCACACTCCTTAATAAAATCATCAATATTACTAGTCATGCGTGATCCCCTAACAAATTGCCCTTTCACGATGTTTTTTTTTGCAATGTGCCGGATGTGCACTATTATAATGCAAATATGAATTACAATAAGTGGATTTCCTGAATACTTTAGTTTCTAGTAATTTATTTGACTTATATATTTCTAAGTCTAAATACTGTATTTTATTTTCAGAAATTTTATGTGTAAACCTAAGGAAATCAGTAGTCCCATTGATGTAATCCATAAATTCTTCAAATTTTTCTATACCCCCTGTCCAAAAAATCATTATATCATCTAAAAATCTCCTGTATAAGCTCCAACAGGTGTTGAAGCTTGAATTGAGAATGTCTGCTTCTTCCCAGTTAGCTAAAACCAGGTTTGCAAAGGTGGGTGCACAGGCCGCACCCATGGCCACTCCTTGAATTTGTTGAAAAACTTCACCATTAAAAAGCATGAAATTATATTTTAGGACCATTTCCATCAAGCCTGTGCAAACCACCTTTTCTCTATGAGTTAAATTTTTATCCTGAAACACTTCATCTTCAAACATTTTCATACCTGTTATGCATGGTATAGAAGAGAAGAGATCCACAATGTCTATTGTGACAAATAATAAATCTTCAGTATATAACTCTAGTGTAATTTCCCTTAGCAGGTCCCAAGAAATTTTTAATATAACTTCTTTACCTACCCAAATATGTTTGGTTTTAATATCTACATATTTCGCTAAGGGTAAGTTTTTTGAACCATCCACCGAAACAATAGGTCTTAGCGGTGGGTCCATTATATCTTTATGGATCTTTGGGATACCAAATATTACAGGTATTTTTGGATTTTCAACCTTCAAATAGGAAAGCATTTTACCATCTATAGTGCCTTCATTTACCATTTCCTCTAATTGCATGTGTATTCTTCTATAAGCCAAATTTATTTCATTCTTAGAGACGACAGAATATTTATTTTCGTCTCCGAGTATCTGGTTAATTTTCCCTTCATATAAAATAAGATCCATAATAACAACCCTTACACCCTTATCTGGTTTAATTATTCTAACATTCTGGTTGGATTTTAATTCATCCAAAATCTTATTCTCTTCTCTGCTAAGGTTCATCTTAAATCTTGTTCTTTTTTGTGTTTTCCTGACCTTCTATTACACCTTCTAGATTTTTTAATTGAGGATGAATAGGGGGATTAAATATAGATTTCTTTGTTAAGACCTGATTATCACCCTTCATGTTATTTTTACCTTCTTTATGATATAACATTTCCATATTGATTTTCCTTAGGAGCAATTTAATATCAAGGAGAGTTTTAGTTAAGTCACCTTTAACATAAGGAATACATTTAAAACCCTTTTCTAACAAACTAAAATGTTCCTTTTCCAAAAGGACATTACTGAAATTGTAAATAGTAAAGCCATTTAATGTGTTTTTACATCCTACCACTTCTATTTCTTGTCCTGTTTTATCTACATCTGGGTCCGGGGTGTATTCTGTTAATATCTGCTCTTTCCCCTTCTCCCCCCTCTCATTCGAAAATTTCCATTGTAACATTGTAACGTTCCTGCTGAACAGAAGACCTATTTTCCCTTTCTAGTGGGGGAAATTCATTATTGTAATCATATTCACTCTACCCTTCTCTCACCTGATCCTGTGAAGGTCCATACCCCTTTCTATATATTTTTTTATTATTATTATTATTATTATTGTTATGTGAATATGAAGGCTTCAGATAACTAACATTGTTTTCATAATCATGAATATCTCGTTTTAGCTTTTCCATTTTCCTATCTATCAAGCCTTTACATTTGTCATCAATTTCACCTCTTAACTTAAAATACTTTTCTTTTTCTTCCCTTATCCCAAAAATAAGGTCTTCCTTGATGAATGCATCCAAATCATCAATTTCTTTCTGCAAATTTTCTAAATTCCTATTTTTCTCCTTAAGAATCAACTTTAAAATGTCTAAATCACATTTATTAAATAATTCCATCAACTCCTTGTGGAAAATTGAGCCCATTTGAACATTGTTAGGGTATTTCCGTATTCTTAAACCCTTTGGAACAATGTTCCTGTTAATACATTTCATCAAATAAGCATTTTCTATAGAAAGCGTTTTGTATTTAAACATTAATTTAGAAATACTATCAAGCTTTTTGCCATATGAGTCTGTATTCTTAGACCCCTGGGGGCCTCCACAATCAATCTTAAAACAATACTTCGCTTTCAGCTATTCGTTTGTCTCTATGGGTCTAGAAAAAGTTACAGTACCTGGATTGGATTGACCCATATTCTGTATGTTAGAGCCATTAATGTTCATTCTATTATTGTCCGGACTGACACCACAAAGTAGTCTAGGCGTTACTGCAGGGTTGAAGCTTCCACCATTCGGTTCTTCAGGGTCGCTGGTGTCCAGATCAGCGCCAATAAGCTCCCTTTTCCTCTTGTGCTTCTGAGTATTCAATCCCCCGGTTCCACTTCCTGCAGATTGGGAAGCCTGGAAATTCGTCCCCACGAGTGTTTGGCAAAGCTGTGTCAGTAAATCTATTAGCTCTGTTAACTGTCCAATTAACTTCCGGGACTGGCCTAGGTCGTCACATCCCTTGACATTGGCGAGGATTCCCTCTCCATAGCAACCGCAAATCCACGACCAAGACAAAAAAAATATATGCGAAAAGCTCTCCAACAAAACCAAATAAAACACAAAGAGAGCAAACTGCTAGGAGGGAGAAACAAGTCGACTGGCCAAAAGACTTTATTGTTAAACAGCCACGAGACACTGTATCATAAACGCCTTAAATACACTCGTGTTTTCGTCCTACCAACTGGACTTCATCAGATGTTTGAATTTACATTAGTTAGTCACCTTTATACAATCCATTAAAACCACAAACCAATAAAAAACAGACATTACATTTTAAATAAACAAATCAAGCTTCATTTGGGCTCATAAATATTAATCAACATTACTTCATTTCCACTTGGACTTTATCATATTAAATAAAACAAACATATTTAAATTACGATTTATATATTATATCCTACTATCATCATCTCATATAAAACTCCATTATGAAAAAAGTAAAAAAATAATAAAAACTACATAAATAAAATTGATTATAAACTTTTTTGCATTCATCTGTTTGAAAAAACAAATTCCCAATCCAGCAATGCTACCTTCTGTTACTTTTAAATATTGCATCCTCTTTGTTAAAATTTTCATAGCTTAGCTGCTCTCAATTTCAGAAGTGGAAGTATAGATACATGTTCATTTAGTCCAGGGGTTTTACTTGCTTTCAGTTATTTGCCACCATAATTCTTTATATCCTATTGTATCCTTCCAGGGGCCACCTCTAATGTCACTTTTAATTTGTTCTAAAACAAAAAAGTGAAATTTATAGCCCTCACATATCTTAGAATGTTTATACAGGGCATTTGTTTCTTTCCCTTTTATTATATCATAATTGTGTTCATATATTCTTCTCTTGAGGGTCCTCTCCGTTTTGCCCACATAAAAGGAGTTACATTTTTTACACGTGGCAAGATACACTAAACCCCTAGATTCACAGTTAAAAAAACCCTTACTAATTAACCATCTCCCTCTACTATCTAAAAAAATTTTTTCTTCATTAATAATATATTCACACTGGTTACACTTCCCACATTTGTAAGTACCCGTTTTTCTTCTATTACTCATTACACCCATTTTGTTATAGCCATTTCTACTTTCTAAAATACCTTTAATACTAGTAGAATTCATAAAAACTACCTTGGGTGTACTTTTGGGGAAGCTTTTCAAATCCGTGAGGGAGATAAAATGTTCCCATTCTTTCTGGAATATTGCCCTAGTATTATTATTTAATGCATTATATTCCAGAATAAGGGCTTGTTGGTATTCACTATTAGTATTCATTCCTTTTGTTCCTACCCCATAGTTTTAATTGAGTTCTTTTTCCCCTAAAATAGGCTCTAATCTACCTTTTTCTACTTCAAATCTTATATTTTTAATAAAATCCTTAGGATATTCCCTTTCTAGGAACATTCTTTCCAGTAAGTCACACTCATTAATAAAATCATCAATATTACTAGTCATGCGTGATCCCCTAACAAATTGCCCTTTCGCAATGTTTTTTTTTTGCAATGTGCCGGATGTGCACTATTGTAATGCAAATATGAATTATAATAAGTGGATTTCCTGAATACTTTAGTTTCTAGTAATTTATTTGACTTATATATTTCTAAGTCTAAATACTGTATTTTATTTTCAGAAATTTTATGTGTAAACCTAAGGAAATCAGTAGTCCCATTAATGTAATCCATAAATTCTTCAAATTTTTCTATACCCCCTGTCCAAAAAATCATTATATCATCTAAAAATCTCCTGTATAAGCTCCAACAAGTGTTGAAGCTTGAACTGAGAATGTCTGCTTCTTCCCAGTTAGCTAAAACCAGGTTTGCAAAGGTGGGTGCACAGGTCGCACCCATGGCCACTCCTTGAATTTGTTGAAAATATTCACCATTAAAAAGCAAAAAATTATATTTTAGGACCATTTCCATCAAGCCTGTGCAAACCACCTTTTCTCTATGAGTTAAATTTTTATCCTGAAACACTTCATCTTCAAACATTTTCATACCTGTTATGTATGGTATAGAAGAGAAGAGATCCACAATGTCTATTGTGACAAATAATAAATCTTCAGTATATAACTCTGGCCTAATCTCCAGTATACCACAGATCCTGCAAGAAGTTACTAAGAAATTCATTCTTTTGATGGAAAACTTAAAAAGTAAATAAAAGTGCTGTAGCCATGGAGTGTGGACTTGGCTGTGCATGTAGGGTAATAACTTGCTATCTCTAAGAGGAGTAAAGAAGAGCCATAGTCATAAATGTTAAAACTATTAAATAAGAAACCGCAAGTTCACTTAGCTGTATAACAACACTTAAATTTAATATATTACAACAGACATCATATATGAGTAAATGCTCATTTCTTCTTCGGGGTAACATTACTAAACTGAAAGGCAGTGTTTAAATACACTTCAGATGTAACTGCTGCTAAGTTTAAAGCAGACTTCCATTGTACTGACTGAAAATATGTTTGAAAAAGTATATGCTTAATAATAAAGTCTTAATGAATATTTGAAAGATACCAAAGTGTTTATTTTTCATGATGTATTTGAGTTGTCTGATATATGGGTTTTCAATATGTTTGATCTAAAGAAGCAATCACAGTTAGGAAAACTTTTGTGTGATGTCTGCTGTGATGTGCTATATTAAAGTTTTATTCTACATATAGCTCAGTTGGCTAGTTTTACTTTAAAACATACATCAAATAAACTAGAAGCAGGTTTATAGGTACTGGAATTGTTCAAAGATAAAGGAACAGCTACACTGGCAGGCATTTCTTAGAACTGAGTTGCAGAGCAAGGTGAGAGATTTCGGTACATCAAATAATTGCAACCACCTAACGACATTTCACTATTTTTCATAAATTTCTTGAAAAGGAGTCATCCAAAGCCACCCACCTATCCTATAGCATTTGTTAGCATAGCTTTAATATGTTTGTGTTGCTTTTGTTCTTAACATGCAAATGGCAGGAGCTCTGTTGGCATTCAAGCACACATTCTCA
Organism: Protopterus annectens; assembly: GCF_019279795.1. Classification (NCBI taxonomy): domain Eukaryota; kingdom Metazoa; phylum Chordata; order Ceratodontiformes; family Protopteridae; genus Protopterus; species Protopterus annectens. The sequence continues at coordinate 84,738,117 of NC_056725.1, forward strand.
CTTATTTTCTGATTGTACAATATGTTCTTATTAGTGACTGCAAAGGTCATTATTTTCTTGACTGTCTTGTTACAGTAGCTGACTGTAGATGTAACCAGTGTAATTATTGCTAAATTAGATTCATGGAATCATTTTCATTAGCTGAAAAGAAGAATAAAGTTGAAATGTATTCAGATATTCCATTGAAGGAATGATAGTTCTTACTACCCCTGATCATCTAGGATCTAAATGCCCGGGCAAGGTCATTCAGTCTGTAACCTCTTTAAGTTGAAATCATCTCAAAGGGAAAGTCATAAGTCAAGGATGAAGAGGATGCAGTTTGGGAGACGGCAATTATAGATAATGGGAAACATTGTGCAAGCAAGAGGGAAGGAAATGTAATTAACTTAGCTAACTGTCTGTGGGGCTTATGGATGAAGAGACTAATCTTGCAGCACTAATGGAAACAGGAACTGCAGGGAGCAGTGACTAGGAGGTACCTGCATAAAGTTAGGTTTGTTTGGCATGGGCAGGGAAAGTAGAAGAGGCAAGAGCGATATTTTGTCTCCAGAAAAGAATATTGCATAGAGCAGATGATGAAGGGATAAAAAGGAATGTCCTATGTTTTTACCTGATAAAGGGATATGCCTCTGTGTGTGTGTGTGTGTGTGTGTGTGTGTGCATGTATTACTGAATTAAATATTCTGTTAAAATGAACAGAGATAGCATCAAGCAGTAGTCATCCTTCATCAATGATTAACTGCCAAAAGGGCAAATAATTATGTGCACTCCTGAACCTATGTTCTGAAGGTAACAAAAGCTCTAGAAAATGAATGAAGTCAGAGACTTATTAATATACCAGTTTTGGGGGAACCTTGGGCAGTGATGGGAGGGTCATGATGGACCTGTAATCACAAGGAACTCGAATTGAGGAAAAGTAACAAAATGCAAAATTGTAGATTGCTTTCTAGGCATTAGGAACAATTCCAGAATCAAGCATAAATTGAGGATTTAGGGAAAACATGTTTTACAGTAAAGTCTGGGTGGCTGTGGTGGTGCAGTGGTTTGCATTGCTGCCTCACAGCAAGAGGTTCTCTGGTTCGATCCTCTGCTGGGGTGCCTTGTTTGCGGAGTCTGCATGTCCTCCCTGTGGTTGCATCGGTTCCCTCCGGGTGCTCCGGTTTCCTCCCACATCCCAAAGACATGCTGTAGGTGGATTGGACACTCCAAATTGGCCCTAGGTGTGTGTGTGTGTGTGTGTGTGTGTGTGTGTGTGTGTGTGTGTGTGTGTGTGTGTGTGTGTGCCCATTGTGGAAGGTTGGGTGCCGGGCTGGCAACTCAACACTGTAAAACTCCACTGCCAATCATGAGCGGACAGGTGATCTGTTGTGGCGACCCCTAACCGGGAAAAGCCGAAAGAAGAAGAAGAAGTTTTACAGTAAAGTCTGAAGTCTTTATTAAAAAAAATGACTAAGATAAGATAATCAATTAGATAACGCGAAATATCAAAGATGATGCAAAGATAAATGTTTGTAAACACATGGCGGTACCATTTAGAATCAGTTTGGGAAACATTATTTCCATGTACTTATTTAAGAGTCATGGTATTAAATCACAGCTGGTGTTTTTGGAAGCATTTCTTTAGAATTAAAAAAAAACAGGAGTGCAATAATTTTTCAAAGCTCTTCATAGAGAGATGGAAGTACTATGTACAGGAGATGAACAGAATGTGGTCTTCTAACCTGTAACCTTTTTAATCTTAGCACATACATTTTTAGGAAGCTCCAACAATCTTTGCTGATATTTTCTAACAGAATTACTTTTGTCAAATTTTAGCTCAACCCAATCCCACAATAAGTTTTGTTTTCAAAAACGAGGATATACAGATAGTCCAAACCGGAGTGTTTCCACACCGTTTAAGCACTATCACTAGATCATATTGTATCATTAAAGTCCATATTAAGTAAAGGGATGTGCATCACCTCTAATTACAAAAGATAAATTGTGGCTTGTAAATGTAAAGAGTGCATAGAGCTGTGCAAATCAGCACAGGCCCTAGTGAAGCTCCGGAATGTGGTGATTCAGAGACATAAATACAAGGGGGCTAGGATAAGAATAGTGTGTCATGCAGAGTATGTAAATGACTGCATAATTATATGAACATGAGGTTCCTGATGCAAGAGAGGTACAGTGATTGCAATGACAGTGTCAAACATGAGAAAACAATTCAGAAATGGATAACAGAGCAGCACAGTGCTACAGTATAAATCTAATCTGAATGCCAAGGACTGAGTGTATGAAACTGTTTGCAATAGTAGCAGCTATAGCCAAGCAGCATGTTAGTGGCTGCTGTCAGAGGCTGGACTCACAATGGTGTAAACTGCAGCCTTTTAACATCCGTGAAGATGATATCGGGATAAAACATATGCAAGAGTTTGTTGAATCAATGGGGATGAGAAGACTGCCCAACCCAGTGGACACTAAGTTATGTGTAGCTTTAACTATCCTAACTACAGAGACCTTTCAGTGACCCAAGATGAGGGCATGTTAGGAATATTATGTATCCAAGACCAGCTCTTCAACATTATGCTGCAGTACATTGAGTAGCATATATAGTTCCCATGGGCTGCACAGCAGAGAGCCACCAGTACGATGACATTTTATTGCATAGCTCATTTCTTTCTTAATTTCTTTCTTTTTTTCTCTCTTTCTTCTTTATTGATTTACTTGTAGTCCTGAAAGCTATACCTTTTGCACACATTGCCATTATGGCCTTACCTAGTCCACAGCTACATCAAAATGAAGGGTTGACAGTCCCTCTGACAGTTGGTATGAGAAGTGAAGAATATCACACATGGAACATGTCCAATCTATTTTAGTGGCTTATGTTGGAAGACTTCACAGGGTCATCTAGTTTGGAGGTACACCTACGGAGGTACAGAAATCAATATATACAGCTACCATGTAAACAGGTAGCATGCAACATATAATGGTGTTAAAAAATATAAATATTCCGTGTTCTCGTGGTGTGTCCTACAAGGTTACTTTTTGAGTATATAATGGTGTTAACATTGTGTATTGCGGGTAATACCAGAAATGCAATAGAGCCATGGATGATGACCTCCATCTGCAAGCGCCCCTCATTTCTTCATGGAAATGGCATATAACACTGTGCATGCAGAAGCACTGAACATGGTAGAATACATTTTTGGCCAACTGAAGGGATCCTCACACTACCTTGATGAGTGCGGTGGGATACTACATTGTTTGCTAGGGAAATGCAGACAGATATTTGTTGAGTATTGCCATGGTGCTTAACATGGCTGTATGAGAACAGCGATAACAGCAGTAAAACATCCCAGTAGGGTCCACTTTAGTTTTTGGAGCAGGAGGTAAGGAGTAGGATGAAAAGGCAGCAGAAGTACCAAACATAAGTTAGTGGTGGGCATTATAAGTCACAAGTATTGGTAAAGAGGTGACATTTGGCCCAAAACTACGGGTCATGATACAGACAGCACAGAATAAAATGACACATGCATATGTTATCACACCCTGGCCTGGCTGTGCTCAGATATTACCTTACCATTGCAGGTTTGGCATACCTCTCAATTGTCCAGATTTTTGCCTAATATTTTTGGTCTGTTCCTCATAGAATTTTGGATTTCCTGGCAAATCATTGAATACTGAAGTCAGAAAATAATGATGGACATTTGAGCTTTAGATTTCATACCCTTCAGAAAATTCATGTTAATGCAAAACCTGTTATTCCATCAACTTTCTACAGTTGTAAGAGCAATATTTAAAAATGTTCCTTATTTTTTGGGCCTTTTGCCCCCAATTATTTATGGCTTTGTGTAGATTTCTTTCTCTAAGAAATTCAGAGGTATGTGGTTAGGGGGTGGGCAGAGCATAGTCATCATCAGGGTTCCTATCAGTTCGTCAAAACTTTAGCAGTTCGAACACCATATGTTCGAACTGTGAAGTTCGAAAACTGATTATCGCGAAGCCGCGGAACACCAAATTCTTTCCCAGGGAAAGAATTCAGTGGGCCATTTCTGTGGCTTCGCAATTTTAAGCACTGTGGTGGAAAGTTATGGGTCGGGTTCAGGTAAGTGTGCAATTATGCAGACATTAGGGTTAGGGCATGGGTTAGGTGAGTTAGGGTTAGGGCGCGGATGAGGTGGGTGTGCGATAGTGACAGACTTTAGGGTTAGGGCGGGATAGGTGAGTTAGGGTTAGGGCATGGGTGAGGTGGATGTGCAATAGTGACAGACCTTAGGGTTAGGGCAGGATAGGTGAGTTAGGGTTAGGGTGTGGGTCAGGTGAGTGTGCGATAGTGACAGACCTTAGGGTTAGGGTTTAGGTTAAGGTAAGTGGATAGATAGTAGTGTATGTATGTATGTATGTACAGTTTAGTGTTGGGTTAGATGTAGGATTTTAAGTGTATGTGTGTGAATTGCTGTTTTTTTGGTGTGCTTGTGTTGTGTGTGTGTTTCTTGGAACAGCGATTTTTTTTCTCTGGGAAAAGAAGAAAAAAGATCGCTGTTCTAAGCATTCGATGGTTTTGCACTTCGAGGTTAGAAGTTCGAACATATGGTGTTCGAACTTCTGCTGTTTCATCGAAGTGATATAGACCCCATCATCATGTACACAGGTCGGGGGAATAAAGTGACAAGTAACAGGATTGGGATCAAGGGAGGCAGATATGGTAGCCAAGAAGTCTGGTAGCAAATAATGGAGATTCAGGGATCACATCCTCTTCTGATGGAGAGAGATGCTGGCACAGACATTGGTGACCTGCTTTCTTAATGCTTGTTGTGGGCTGTTTCAGGGATAATGTAAAACTACAGAAGGGTATATCTACTGCCTGATGGTATGTCTCATGTATTGAGCCAACAGATGTATGGCATCCATGACCCAGATGATGGCCATAAGTAGGTGTGGTGCTCTATCTGGCCATAAGGAATATTTATGGTGTAGAACTACGACAACATGCAGCATAGTGAGGTGTCCTGGGGTGGAGACTGAGGAGTGTGAGTGACCATGAACGTGAGAACAGCCACACCAAGGAGTGGTAGCCTCTATGGCTAAAGCCAACAATGATGCTGTCTGAGTAATGGTCTGGGTCATCTAGGTGTGTTCAGCTTGTAACAGACCATCTCACATCCCCTAAAACCACAGACAACATGGCTTCAGGCAGATCAGGGGAGCAGTTACCATGTAACCCATAGAAGCATCAGTGAATGCAGTGTTAGGCACCAGTAACCTGAGCAGCAATGTCTGCTTCCTGCTCAATACTCCACGTCAGTGTGCAGGTGATGCAGGTGCTGCACACCACCATGTTGGCCACACACTGCACTTACCATAACGATAATGTTGTCGGTAGTAGTAGTTTATGCATGGATCACTGCTTTTCTGATGATTAATGCCATGTATTACAGCCAGGTCAGGGACAGGTGTGGAGTTATAGTGGCATCACACACCATGGAACTCTCAACTCTACCTGTTTTGAAGTAAAGTACCTATGTTCAGGATGGATTTACCCCTACAGATGAGGAACCTATTTTTGGAAGTACATCCCTATTTTCAGGCTTGCTTTATCCCTTCATTTTTTGATTTCCCCCTTACCACATGGTTTTTGAAGTGGTCTACTATACAGAAAACCATACTACATGACCAACATACTAGCAGCACCAATAATTTAAAGAAAGAGGACGCACATCTTTCATCTCCTTTTTCAGAAGAAAAAAAAATTGCCTTGTGTGGTAGAATGTTGCTATACAGTTCATTGAAGTCTACAGATTTTACACTGTCTCTTTTGTAAGGTACTTATATTTTTCCATCATTTTAGTCACTCTTTGCTTTTTATACATATATTTCTAAATAGCATCCCAGATTTTTACCTGGATCTGTACTTGCACAACTGCTGGATGATAAATGTTATCCCCATATTTCCTTCTATTCTTTCCAAGCACTTTATCCTTGGTTGTTGGTCCTTAATCTTACCCTTGCCCTCACCCTCTCCCTCTTTTTCTTTCTACCTATCCTAAAACATTCTCTCTCTCTCTCTCTCTCTCTCTCACATACCTCTTACACTAACCCTCCATTTTCCCCCTTTGCTCTCCTTCTACCAAGTTCATTTCCAAATTGGTTTCATAACTGTTTATATGATGCTGCTGCTAATTAATGATATTTTGTTTAAATTTTCTACATTTGTTAATTACTTGAATACCTCTGTTTACTATGTTCTTTACGTAATGTTGTATTTTTCTGGAGCTATTCTAGTAATCAAATGCATTCAATAAATAATTATTTTCAGGCCTGATTTACCTCAGCACATGATGTCCTTAGTTTCAGGCTTGATTTACCCTTTAACATAATTTTCTGAGTCCCCCCTCATCACATGATTTTTGAAGATGTCTAGTACACACACACACACACACACACACACACACACACACACACACACACACACACACACACACACACACACACACACACACACACACACACACACACACACACACACACACACACACACACACTACATGATAAACATATGTTTAGCACCAATAATTTAAAGAAAGAGGTCACACAAATCTTACATCTCCCTTTTCTGAAGCAAAAATAACCTTGTTTAGTAGAATTTTGCAATGCACTTCATTAAAGTCTTCAGATTTTGCACTGCCTCATAGGTTCATAGGTTCATAGGTAGGTACTAGGCTATCTGCCCGAGGGCATTTATAAGCCTAGCCAGAGTGTGTCAGCTTTCGTCGCCCCATTGATTAATTAACTGAGCCTCTGTCACGAAGAGTCAATGAACTGTTCCCAGAGGTGTATTTTCTGTCACCCATCCACTCTTCAAGATTTCTCTTGAAGAGTGTTAGTGAGGGGCTCTGCCTAATATAGTTAGGAATTTTGTTCCAAGGCATGGGGAGTCTCTGTGACAGGAATCTATCCCTCCAGCATGTTCTATTTATTGTTGTGGAGAGGTTTAGCTCACTAGAGTGAGTGGCTCGCAGTGACTTGGATTTCTCTAGGTGGAGCATGTCCATCAATTCTGAGTTGGACATGGCTTTGTATGTCAGGCAGAGATCACCTCTGAGCAAGCGATATGCCACTGAGTACAGCCGGAGATTTTCCAGTCGGGCTGCATAGGACACATGTTTGAGGCCAGTAATCCTCTTGGTGAGGTACTTTTGTGGTCTTTCCAACTGTTGGAAGTGTCTTGTGAGGTACATCCTAAATGGGGCATTGTACTCTGATGAGTAGCGAGTAGAGGGGCACTATAACCTCTTTATTTCTAGATTCAACCCTTTAGTAATTAGATGGGCTACATAGAAGGATTTCCTAACTACTTTGGCAATATGATTGTCAAAGGAGAGATTACTATCTACCTGGGTACCCAGATCTCTTATTACCTCTTCTGTATTAAAGGGGCTGCCACCTATGTGGTAATTCATGGGTGTTTTCTTTTTCCCAAACGGGAAAACGCCTCTTTGATAATGTGTTTATATTGTTATTATTTGTGTCACGCATGTTTTTGAGTAGAATCCCACATTCCTTCTGGAAGTAAAAAGAGTTATATGGTATTTGGAATTCAAATTTTATACTAATTAAAATGCCCAGATTTTTAGCTGGTTATATCCACTTTTCAAGTGCCTATGTTCCTATTTTCTATGTCTGCAGGTTGAGATACATGCTGCTGAGATATCCTACATTTGAAACCAATGTTTTTATAATTTACATCAGCAGAGCTAAGTATGTAGTGACTTTGATGGCTGGAATTACATTCATCTTTGCCATAGCCTTAACAAAATTGTGTTTCTATATCTTCAAATTACATTTGTCTCTATCCCAGACAGTTACACACGAAAAAGCATCAAGAAACACTGCCAATTGTTTCATAGTTTGAAACTAAAGACTAATTATAATATTAGTTTATATGAACTAATGTGTATATCACATATATAATTAGGAAATTGTATATCTTAATGAAACATCTGGCACTCATATGTTCAAATAAAAATATAAATCTACAAAGATTGAACCCCCCCCCAAAAAAAAAAATGCTATGCCCTTATACCCCTGTTAATTAAGTATACCAACTTTGAGATTGCATAGCACTGGGGAAAGGGCAAATTCCTTGTCCCTTCCCCATAGCAATCTTGGACACACAGAAACTGGCAATAAAACAATTCAGTTTCTTAAGCAACAAAAACAAAATAAAAGCAACATTTGTTATTTTGAGCATTTGCTCAAATGCAGTGCCACCCTGTCCATACAAAAGTCAGACATATGAGATTTCCCGGGGCTGTCAGAAAAGGAGCACAACTGTCTGCTGCGGTTTGCTTATTATTCTGACATTGAAGGACTAATGAAATTTGTGTGAAGCAGCTTGGAATGCTTTAAAGTGTGACTTTGTTTGTGTGGAATTTAGTTGACTTGGCTGAAATGCATTTTATGACCATCTTTTTTTAATCAAAATTCAGCAGCTAAAGTGTAAACAAAAGTGGTTATAATTGCTGAGTAGGTGGTGGGGCTGTCTGTATATAAAAGTAACTGAATCTTTTGTCATTTGGACAGTTTAAGAAGGCACAGATCTGGATTTGCAGTTCAGTTATACATTTGTGAAGTAAGATGGGATACTTTACTGTGATTACTGGTGTTTGCATGAAACAAGCTTGAATTATTGTAACTTTTATTTTTATTAATTTAAACTGCAATTGCACAGTTGACATATTTACAGTAAGAAAACTGGCTGCAATGTATGGGAACAGATGTCACTGTGAATAAAAGTGACTTGCCCTGCTGCTTTTTGATCACTGTTAAACAACAGTCGCTGACCTGGTGTGGCAGTAGTACTGTCATACAATGTAGTGTATTTTCTAAAATCAGAGTAGAACTAATATTGCTATGGCTTATGTGTGTGTGAGGGTGTATAGGGGTTTAAAGTGTATTTAAAAGAGTAACAAATTGACTATAATTGCTTTCACTTACTATTATAAACATCGGTCTTACACATGATAGGTGGTTATCTTTAGTTTTGGCATATACAGGATATGTAGCTCATTGGCACAGTGGTGCAATGAGTTTTATTGCCATATTGCAGTGTTATGCACTGACTGTTTTTTTTCTTTGTGGAATCTACATGCCCTCACTGTCTTTTTTTAATGTCTTCAAATGTTTGTAATATTCTGGATAATGGATCCAATTTCTAAGTCAGGGTACAATTAAAGTTCATGAAATTAATATTGCTTCAGTCTTTTATGTTAGCCAAGAGTGTTATTTTCAGCACCTGCAATGTACCCAGAATTGCCTCCTTCCACAGCTCATATTGGGTTACATGTACTGGTAGCATATTTAAGTACAACTATAAATTATTTTTTATTAGATCTGTTGCTGTTACTACTATGGCAACTGTCTGGGTACCTTTCTTTGCTCTTGCTTCTGCTTGCACATCCTGGTATATTATTACTTTGTGTCTCTGTACAAAAGACACTGTAATCACTGGGTCTAGCAATTTCAATGATTGTGTCTTTTTTATTGAGCTATTATATTTGGTTTTCTTTCATCTATTTTTTAATCTGTTGGTATTAGGTGATCACATGTGATCCAGACTTCATCACTGTTGATAATGCTTTGTTGTTCATGTTACCAATGCTTCTCTGATACATCTATACTATAGTGTTTGCACAATCCCCAGTTCAGTTTTCTTGCTACATTAATGTGCGTTTTAGTATACAGACCCTCTGCTATGAGTGTATCACACACTGAGATGAGATGTGCTAGTGTTTCTAGTTCTGCCTAGCAGAACCTGCATTTGTCTATTTCACTTTGTCTTTTGGTTAAAATTCATCTCTCATTAACTATTCCTGCAACAAATCTTGGTCAACGTGTGGCTGTTTTATGAGTTTTCTACTATTGCCACTATATTTGTAGACTAGTTCATTTTCTTTCCCTTTTTTCTTGTACCTTTCTTTATATTCTTCCTTTTGTTTTAGGCACTTTCAGTTGCTGTCTAATTCTCATACACTTCTAGTTTGATTTACACTCCATACTGAAATGGTTATGCTATACTTTTATATAGTTTATCCAAGCCATACTTAGTTTCTTCCCATTTTTACATCTCTCTCTCTGTTATGGCTTTGTATAACTATTTGTGATCCTTTGTTCCATATCACTTTCTTTGATTATCTTTTTGTTCTATAGCCATCACTGATTCTTTTTCTAAATGGCCATAAACTATGTCTGCATCATTTCCAATATATAATTTATATATTGTCAAGAAGCAAGTTATTGGTCTTTAGTTCTTAGGATAGCATGCAGGTTCACTGTTAAAGAGCAATATTGCTTTTCCTTTTTGTTAACCAGGTTTGCATCTGTTAGGGATGTACATACAAGTTATTTTTACTCAAGGATAGACCTTTGGGTCTTATTTACTTTCTGTAATGTATTTCCTTCATCTAGCTTAATATGCATACTTGTAGATCAGAGTGTGTATGTTCCTTTAAGAGCCATTCCAGTCTATGGGCACATGCATATAAGTACTGAGCATGTGCAGGCAAGAGTGCTGTTTTGTAGTGAGTAGCCAATGTGTAAGCATGCATGTGTGTACCAGTCAGTTAGTTAGTTCATTTAGTTTAATGTTATCATTCTCCATCCTGATATGTTTGTTTGTAATAAACTACTTAAATGAACACCCAGCCTCATTGTCTTATTGAATATATACAAGACAAGTGACATGGTGTCAGAATGGGATCAAGAATAAAACTTCTTCAAGACCATGAGGCAGGCAGTTACAGTTAGAGGAATATACAGGAGTGGATCATCCCTGCTCAAACGACTCGCAAACAGGTCAGAAAGACAAATCCAGGTACTAAAACTCACTTAAATGCTTACAAAAATGCTTGAAATAACTTCCAAATCATATAAAATGTATGAAAAAGAGAAAAACAATCATAATTTTTCATTATGTGCTTCTTTTTCATATTAACTAAAGCTATTCAAAATATCCAAAGTGTGCAAAGTGTTTGCATGTTTGTGCAGTATTACAATAGTTGTTTCGCAGAAAATGGTTATTTCAAAGAGTTTATGGTACAGTTAAATATTTTTTCGAGTGCCTGATGTGTGTTTATACATAATTGCAAGGACATTTTTGTTGGCATGGCAGAAGGATTTTGCAAACCTGCTCCACTTGTATTTTATAATACTGTGGCTGAAAAATTGGAGAGTGTTTGAGCGAGTGTATGATATTTGTATACAGGATCTTTTTCTGATAAAGACGCACATACAAAGGCATTTATTCTGCTTAATATAGCTGGTTCAGAGGCCATTGAAAGGGAATGTTCATTTTGTATGCCCCAGCTGTGTATGCATGGGTGGGGATCGATTTCCATATAGTAGTACCAGCTGAAACCCAGGAAGACCCTGAAAGCTTAAAATGTAAATTTAGAGAAGTGTGTAACTCCCAAACAAATGTTATAATGGAAAGGCACATATTTTACATAAGGGATCAAAAGCCTGGTGAAACTTTTGCAGCAAGTATAACTAACTTGTGAAACAAGGCAAAAAAATACAGATATGGTGACTTAAGAGATGAGTTGATAAAAGACAGGCTTGTGTGTGGTATTAAAGATGATGCAGTGAGAAAGATTTTGCTTCGAGACAGTGATGTAACTTTGAATAATGCCATAGAGATTTGTCAGATATATGAGTTCACAGAAAAGCACACAAATATGCTTAGAAATGAGGAATACATGCTTCCAGTACCTTCCAGTGCTAATGTTGATAGTATGCACGTGGTTAATAGATACAGGTCCAAGGGTGGGGCAGCTTCAGTGAAATCCAGAACCATTCTAGCAAGTTCCAGGGGTGCTCCAGTAAAATCTAGAGCATGCTCAGTGAAGCACAGGGTGGACTCAGAAAAATCAAAGAATGTGCCCCCACCTGACCTCATAGTCATCTGTTATAATTGTGGTGGAAGCCATGAACCTAAAAGAGGAAAGTGCTTACCTTTTGGTCAGCAGTACCACAAATGTAAAAAGTGGAATAATTTCAAAAAATCAAAAGAGGATCATTCTTTTATTAAAAGAGTGCATTCAAAGAGACAAGTTGCTCAATTAGGAAACTGTGGCCCTACTTTTTATGTTGATGGTGTGTCAGTGCTTGGTGAAACAGTGAATGCAGTAGATTTGTGGGCAAAGAATGAAGTATTTTTGTATTGTTCTGAATAATGGGAGACCTGTAGAGCTCAGAGTTGATACTGGTACAAAGTGCAATGTTATGTCAGCAGAAATGTTTTCCAAAGTAAGTGCTGGGCAGAAGCTTGTTCTTGAAAAGTGTGCAAAACCTGTTGCTTATGGTGGTGAAGAAATTCAAACCGAAGGCTCAGTAGTGCTTTTATGTTACTCTGCTGGGAACAGCTATGACTTGCAATTTTACATAGTCAAAAGGCACATACAGTCATTGTTAAGGCCTCAAAGACAGATTGAAAATGGGACTGCTTTCATTTAATGCAGAAGTCCACCATGTAAACATGCATAATAATGAAAATTTCACACAAAGTATTTTTTCTGACTATGCTGATTTTTTTGAAGACAAGTTAGATGAACTCCAAATTGTGTACTCCATAAAGTTAGATCCTGAAGTAAGCCCAGTTATCAGACTAGCAAGTAAAGTTCTGGTAGCCTTGCAAGGCAGAGTCAAAGCTGAGCTAGTCAGAATGGCGCATCTAGGTGTAATCTCTCCAGTAGAAGAACCAACTAAATGGGTATTCTCCATGGTGGTAGCGCATAAGAAAAGCTCAGATGATATTAGAATATGTATTGATCCAAGAGACTTGAACAAAGCACTGAAATGACCTAATCATCTAATGCATACAGTCGAAGAAGCTGCTGCTCTTATGCCAAATGCCACTGTTTTTTCTTAGATGCAAAAAAGTTTATTTTGGCAAATTTTGCTTGACCGTAAATCTTCATTGCTTATCACTTTCAGTGCGCCATTTGGAAGGTACATATTTTTGAGAATGCCATTTGGGTTGAATTCTGCCAGTGAAGTCTTTCAATGTGTGATGGAGCAAATTTTTTCTGGCTATCCGTGTGCTATTATAGCAGATGATATTCTTGTAGGAGGCAATGGAGAAGTAAAACATGATAGAAACCTCAGGAAAGTTCTGGAATGTGCTTGTGAAGTGAATCTTAAGCTGAATCCTCAGAAATGCATGTTCAGGCTACAAGAAGTTACTTATGTGGGTCATTTGTTCACCAGTGCAGGCTTACAACCAGATCCTTCCTAGCAAACTGCAATTCTTGAGATGCCAGCTCTAGACAATGTCACTTCTTTACACTGTTTTCTTGGCATGGTCAACTATTTGGGCAAGTTCATCCCAGATTTGAGCACACTGTCAACACTGCTCAGAGGGCTGTCATGCAAAGATGTAAGTTGGTCTTGGTCCGAATAACACCAAAGATGATTTGATGTCCTGAAACAGAGAATTGCCAGTCCACCCACTTTAAGATACTATGATGTTCACAAACCTGTAACTCTTTCTTGTGATGCTTCAAAGTTTGGTCTTGGTGCAGTCATTCTTTGAGAGGGCAGACCAGTAGCCTATGCATCTAGAACTATAACTCAGACTGAGATGTAGTATGCTCAGATAGAGAAAGAGCTCTTGGCAATTGTGTTTGCATGTTTGAAGTTTCATGATTATATTTATGGTCGATCTTTTCAAATTGAGATTGACCACCAACCTTTGGTCACTATTTTGAAAAAGCCAGTGCACACAGCTCCTGCAAGATTGCAATGCATGATGTTGAAATCAAATTTTCACTTGGTTTACACAAAAGGCAATCTTCTTTATCTTGCTGTTTCTTTATCCAGATCGCCCAGAAAAACTACTGAACAGCATGAAAATGAGAAACTTGATTTTGAAGTCATGGAAGTGAGAAATTTTTCTTCCACATTTGTTGATGAGTTTAGAACTCACACAGCTTCAGATCCAATTTCTCAGAAGCTCAAGTTGAGGATGGCTGTCAAACCACTCTTGTTTACCACCAGAAGTGCAGCAGTATTTTCCTTACAGAGACTAGATTTTAATGGAAGATATCATCATGAAGGTCCAAAGTGATGATTCCAAAATCCTTACAATAGGAGTATATTAAAATCTTGCATCATTGCCACCCAGGAAGTGATTCTACCAAAAGGGGAGAGGACTAGTATTTTGGTCTGCTATGTCAAAACATATTGAGAAAGAACTTTTAGCTTGTTCTGTTTGTAATAGTACTAAACCGCATCAACAAAAATAACCACTTCATCTAAGTAAGTTCCTTATCTACCTTGTTCAACAGTAGCTACAGGTATTTTTGAATGGAATGGAGTTTAGTAGACTCTTATTCAAATTGTTTCAAGATTGATCTGCTTCCTAACCTGACATCCAATACTGTTATTACTAAATTGAAGAAATATTTTTCTGTCCATGGTAGTCCGCACTAAGTCATTTCTGACAATGGTGCACTATTTACAAGTAATCAATTCAAGAGATTTGCTGAAATGTGGGAATTTGTTCATGTTACAAGTAGTCCTGAATACCCACAGTCAAATGACTTGTCAGAAAAGTGCAGTTCAGAGTGCAAAATAGCTGTTGGAAAAGTCTAAACATGAACATACTGATGTTTTTCTAAATCTGCTTAATCTCAGAAACATACTTCATGACAATCTTCCTGGTTCACCTGCCCAGAGGTTAATGTCAAGACAAACCAGAGCCACATTGCCAATCAGTAAGACTTTTTTGGTTCCAAGTGCTAAAAACAACAAAGCAGTAAAAGCTCAACTCTTAAAGAGGCGTTTGTCCCAAAAGTCTTACTATGATAAAACCAGCCAACCTCTGACTCTATTAAAAGAAGGAGAGATAGTGTGGATGCAGACAGCTAAAGGATTTGACCGAATAGAACTTGTGAAACATTTGTGTGAATAATTGAGATCATACATCACTGAGTCACAAGGCATGGAATTCAGATGGAATCAGAAGCATTTACTACCAGTGTCTGAGCCAGTGTTGCAACATTTTGCTTGTAACAAAGACTCTAATTCTCAGAGTGATTTGTCCAATATTCCTGTTCTAGAGAACATTTCATTGCCTGTTCCTGTTCCTGACAGTATCCCTAAAAGTCCTCACGAAGAGCATTTTCCAGTGACTGTTCCTGTTGCTGAACCCAGTTCTAGTTATTACATTACAAGGTCAGGTAGTATCTCAAGACCTACTCTCAAATACACAGCAACCTGAACATGACTGCTATTTGTATACATTTGTATAATTTCCATTCTCATATGATTGTCATTGGTTGCATGACCAACTAGTCAAAGAGGGAGGATATAGATCAGTGTGTATGTTCCTTTAAGAGCCATTCCAGTCTGTGGGCACATGCATATAAGTACTATGCACAGGGAAGCAAGAGTGTCATTTTGTTGTGACCAGCAACGTGTAAGCATGCATGTGTGTACTAGTCAGTCATTTAGTTAGTTCATTTAGTTTAATGTTACCTTTCTCCATCCTGATGTATTTGTGTGTAATAAACTACTTAAATAAACACCCAGCCTCATCATATTATTGAATATAAACACTGAATGGCACACAGCAATGGTTATCCCACTCCACAAAGGGGGAGCCACCATGGACCCTGGAAACTACCACCCCATTAGCCTGATGAGCCTGGTCTGCAAAGCTATGGAACGTATCATCATGGAACTTATAAACAATGACATTGGTAATCTCCAAACTCTGGACCCTACCCAGTTCGGGTTTGTAAAAGGCAGATCATGTCTCCTAAACCTGATAGACTTCTTTGAAGCGGTTACCAAAGCCATAGATGAGGGTAAGGTGGTTCACACAGCCTATCTAGATCTTGCCAAGGCTTTCAACACCATCCTCCACTCTGGAATTATAGATAAACTCACTAAACTAGGTATAAATCCCTATGTCACAAGATGGGTTGCCAATTGGCACATTGACAGAACCCATACTGTGAAAGTAGCAGACTCTAAATTAAACTTCAGACCAGTGACAAGTGGAGTACCACAGCAGTCCTGTGTTCTCTCCTGTTTGGTATCTACTTGTCTGAAGTACAGGCTAACACAGAAGGTCTTTTTTTAACAAAGTACGCAGATGACTGCAATCTAGGAGCCATAATCAAAACTCCTAATGATGTGGACATCCTACAAAAGGGCCTCACTGAGACAGATGCCTGCTGTCAAAGCCATGGCCTCAAGCTCAATGCCAAAAAGTGCATTGTCATCCCTTTTGGTAAAACTCTGTACCCATAAACTACCACATAGACAGTAGTCTACTTAACACCAAAAGTGTGATAAGAGACCTTGGGACACAGGTGGACAGTAGTCTCTCCTTTGATAATCACATCGCCACAGTAGTCAGGAAATCCTTCTACATGGCATACCTCATCACAAAAAGTTTCTCATCCAGGAAAAAAGAGGTCATTGTTCCCCTCTACACATCACTCATTAGACCCATTATAGAGTACAACTCCCTTTTTGGTATGTACCTCACAAGACATCTACAACAACTGGAAAGGCCACAGAAATACCTCACAAAGAGGATTACCAGCCTCAAACAGATGCCCTACTCAGACCGTCTCAAAAAACTCCAGCTTTACTCCATCACATATCGCTTACTCAGAGGTGATCTCTGCCTAACATAAAGCTATGTCAAACCCAGAGCTGTTGGACATGCTCCACTTAAAGAAATCCCAATCCCTCTGAGCTACACGCTCTAGGGACCTAAACCTTGTCACCACAATAAACAGAACATGCTGGAGGGATAGATTCCTGTCCCAGAGACTTTCCATACTCTGGAACAAACAACCTAACTATATCAAACAAAGCTCCTCATTAGCACTCTTCAAGAAAAATCTTGATGACTGGATGGGAGATAGGAAATTCACCCCGGGGATCACTTCTGTGGCTCTGCTTGACAGGGGCAAAGGAAAATAATTTTCTTGGGTGGCAAAAGCCATGGTACCATTTGGCTAGGGTTATATAGGCCCTAGAGCCAATAGCCTAGTACCTATCTATGAACTTATGAACGAGCGACACTCATGTCTATTAAATCAAGCAGGCCTTCCATTAGACCATTTTCTTCTGGACAGGGAGCATCTTCCTTGCCACCTATTCCCGTCTCTTTCCCTTGCTGTGCAATTCTAAATGGACTTTCATGCAAGTCTTCCACAGAAGATTCCAGAATACTGCCCTGTGCGAAATCTTTTTCTTCAGATGCATCCTGCTCTAGCTGTTGTTCCTGAATCTGGGGCCTCATTGGCCCATTACATTCTAAAATGACCTTTATCAGAGTTTTCACTATTGCCTACTCTTTACCTTGCTGTGCAATTCCAACTATAGTCTTGTGTGAGTCTTGTACAGCAGGATCCAGAACATCTCCTTGTGGAGTACATTCGTCAGATGATACGGCTCCAAATGATTCTCCTCCTTCTAGGAACTTCCTGGCCCATCATCTTGTGATACTGGATATGTCAGAGTTGGCATACTAAATCCTTCAGTATGCAGGTGATCTATCACTTCAAATTCCATTTGTTTACTATTTCCCTCAGTAATCTTTTTTTGTATTCTTCCTTTGTGAACCTATTTTATGTACTGTAAAATATATCATATCTGGGTGTCTTTTCCTGTATTTCTCTTCAAATATCTTTGGGTCTGCATTTTTTGTATTGACTAGTTTGGCTTCCTTCTCTGCAGAAATATCATACCATATTGGATCTCTTTTTCTTTTCTCATGTCTGTTTCTTTTTTAAAACTTTCAAAAACCTTTGTTTTTTTTTTTTTTTTTTTTTATCTTTTCTTATCTTCTCTGTCACTTCCCTTTCAAAGTGACCCAAAGTTTCTTCATTTAAATACTACGTTTCCCTGATCTATTGCTTTAAAGATTTTAAATTCTTATCTGTAGCTTTTAGCAGTTTTTTTTGTGCAAGTATTTTTCTTTTCTCTAATGTCTCTCTTATTCTTGCAACATATCCTCTGCTGGAAATTGTGTGCGCGTGTGTGTGTGTGTGTGTGTGTGTGTGTGTGTGTGTGTGTGTGTGTGTGTGTGTGTGTGTGTGTGTGTGGGTGTTTAATAGCAAAAATACATTTTCTCTACCTTATCCTTAACAATCCACTTTTAATGTTTATATGACTCAATTGCTTATTAAGTTATATTCTTTTTGTGGACTACTTTTCCCTTCTACCCCAGGTGGGCCTCCCTTCCCCTTGAGCCTAGCCTAGTCCTGTGGTAGGAAAGTTTTTATATTCCAAGGATTTGACAGTGCCTTTTTTTCCAGTCCTGCACCAGGGCATAAACAGGAAGAGACTCATTTTTATCCTGGGACCTGTACACTCAGTCTTCTTTTTATTTTTGATCTATATATCTCCAAAATAAATAAAATACAGTCTACATATCAATGTCACATTGGTGAGATTTTGTACAAACACCAAGATGTGAGGATTAATTAAATTCCAGTAATACTACCCTTCTTTACTGCTGATTTGATTTCTCCTCATTTACTTTTTTTGTGTGGAGTGTGCATGTCCCCCCCCCTATCTTTGTACGAGTTTACCCATGTGTTCGGATTTCCTGCAGAGCCCCCAAGACATCTGTAGGTGTATTGGTGTTCCTACACTTTCCCTGAAGGTGAAACTGCAGTGTGTGTGTGTGTGTGTGTGTGTGTGTGTGTGTGTGTGTGTGTGTGTGTGTGTGTGTATGGTTAGGGGGTGCATGATCTTTTTCTGTGGAACCTCAAAATATTGCCGGGCACATACATATCATTTATGAGGAACAATAAAAAAGGAATGGAGTTAACAAGTCTTCATCTTTCAAATATTGGTCATGAAATACATAACAGGGCATCCAGATCATTGGAGCTTCTAGATTCCTGGCACCTCCTACTGCCTAGACTGTATACATGGATTTGTCATGGACTTAGTGGTGCCCTCTGCCCTCAACCACACCTATTCTAAGTCTGGCCCTACAAAGAGGTGTGTACAGAAGCCTTCAGTAGCTTTTATGAGGGAACTATGTTGTCATTATGTCTTTTCTTTAGTTTGACTGTGAGAAATATTAGAGTGCACAGAAAATCACTATAGCTTGTGTGTGGGCTGGGGAGAGTGAGGTCATTATTTATTTAACTTTCCTCACAAACCACAGAGGTATGCACAGAATGTGGCTATATGTTGTGTTGGGGCTGTGGACAGTGTGGTCATTATTTGTTCATCTTTTTTTCACAGACCACAGAGGTGTGCACAGAAGGTCATTATCTTATTTAGGGGCAGTGTAGTGTCTAAGAACAACAAGCTGGAATAGATCACCATTCATTTTGTCACTTTTCTCATAGTCACATATCATAGATACTTATACAGGTGGATATTGTTTAGGGGTGTGGGTAAGGAGGCATGCTTTTTCTATACATCTGACAGCAACAGGTTGAAATGTATTACTCTTTGCCAACTGTTCTTTCAGTTGTCTCCCTAATATCAGAGGGGGTACACAGAAGACGTGTGCCTTCTGGGTATAGGGGTGAGGAGAGAAGGCATGCTATGTATATGTATGAAAGCAACTACTTGAAATATTTGACTGCAGCCATTTGTTCCTTTGCTTTCCTTCAAATCTAACACTGAAGGCATAAACAGAAGGTCTCTGGCTGTTTTTCTGGTGTGAGGAGGGAGACAGGCTCTATTCTCAGACAGGATTTACATATCCTTGCAAACATTGGTTTTCTCAGTTTACTATGAACTACCATTTTGTCACTTTTGAACTTTAAAACTTGGACATAGCTTTTTTCTTCACTGAAATAAAAGTAAATAAATAAATAAGACTGAGTTTATTTCCTTACTCATGATTTTGTTCAGCTTATCACCAGATTAAAAGGTGAGAAGAATGCTGCATAATGTCCATCAGACCATCTGTGACAACATGGTTTCTTGAGGGCGCCAAGCCCCAAGATCCTCAGTTTCATTTAGTTGTTTCCTACACTTGCAGTGTGTTGAAAGGATGAAAGGGTGCAAAAAAAAAAAAAAAAAAAATATAGTTAAAGAAAAAATTTTTCCTAAGTCATGATTATTGTTTAGGCCATCATTGGATGGCAATGTCTAAAATGCACTTTAGACCATCTAGAAAAACATACCTTCTGGAAAAACCTGAAGAGTAAGGCAAAATTAGAGAAAATGAAGAAAAAAGTAATCGGTGTAGTGTTAGGATGGCAGGATTGGTGTTAAATGGGGAGAAGGGGTGCACTGGGAGATGCCCTGGGGTACAGCAATAATCAACTCAGGGTGCCATGGAACACTTCATCTAGAGCACCATTTCATCTGAAACCAACCCTGCACATAGATAGGGTTGTTGTAACTTAACATCTATGTGCCAAAATGCCAGTCACTGTAAATGTTCCTTTGTAGGTACTCAGGTCTGTTGTAATGTAAGAGCATGGTAACTACAGTACTGCTCCAAATGCTCCAAACACTTTCTTGTATGAGCTAATATGTTACTTAGAGTGGGTGGCAGAAACAGGGTGCTACTTAAACAAAAAGTGCAAATTGCTCCCAGCTTGACACGTGCAGGGGTCCCCAAATGCTAACACTGGCTCTGTCATTATGTGAATAGTATATGGGCACATAAGTACCTTGTTGTTCAAGATTTTGCAGTTGCATCCTCAAGGTACTTGAAGTACAAATTTGCAGTAGCCTCTTAACAAATAAATCCAGCACACTTGTAGTGCACTGTACAATGTGGAAATTAAATAGCTCTCACTAATCTAGTGCTTTCCTCCAACAGACAGTTGTGGAGTCATCGTCAATCCAGGTCACTCATCTAAGCCACCAGCAGGTATGAGGGTCTATTCCCCTTCCATAGAGAGGAACACTAAGAACTCCTCCACTTCTGTGTCAGTATTCAGCCTACTGTGGTGGACACATCCATGGCAATCTCCTGTGTCTTCTTCTTAACTTGCAATATTATGTTGGTTACCCTTTGCCAAACTAATGGCAGAGTATCACTATGGCTGTCAGTAGTACTCATGCCCATATCTAATCCCTGTAAACTTTATCTGTGCTACCTCTGGCCACAAAATGCATGCCAGCAGTAATACCTCAGTCAACTGAGTAATGAACTTTTCTAGATGGTGCAGCTTTTGTGGGTATACCTCTCAACCTGAAAACATCAGCAATCTATATAAAGGCCCATGAAAAATAGGTACAAATCTATGCACTTGATTAACATAAAATTTGCATACATAAGTATATAATCCCACCCACTCCAATGGAATTGTGGGATACAAACCACAAAATAAGGCACAAGGTACAGTTCCAAAATAAGGCCACAACAACAGTTCCAGGAAAGGCTGTATGAGCGCTTTCGCTCCTTTATTCGCAATAAAACACGGAACTTCATCTGTTGTTGTGGCCTTATTTTGGAATTGTACCTTGTGCCTTATTTTGTGGTTTTTACCTTGGACTTTGTGAATTTGAATTGTGGGATACCAACTTTCAAAGGCAAACTGAAGAACAGACAACCAAAATATGGTCTCAGAGTCCACCTGCAGCCATTCCAATGTCCCATTACTTGGCTATTTCACCCTATTTATGCTAAACATTGTAATGTGCATATTGATTTAGTTCTACAATGATTATTTGGATTTCATTTAAAACTTTTATTTTACATTTTATAGCATAAACACTAATAGACATCTGCTAAACAAAGCAATACAGTCTCACAATAAAAATAGACTTAGCATTAAAACTTCTCTGCCCTTGAAACTCACATTCATTGAAACAGCATTGAAACCACATTCAAAGAAAATGCATCTGACCAGTGGTAGATAAAGATTACCTTTGGGCTGTTTTCAAATCATAGGCCCCTTGCATATGAAACATACATGTGTTCTTTGATACACCTTCCTGACTGTATTAAATTATATTCCTTGTATAATATAGCACACTTGTTAGAGTGCATTTTAAATTTATTGTTTTGAACATTTTTTCAGTAAGCAATGAAACAAAATGCATGAACCAATAATGACAAAACTGCTCAAGTCAGAATATTTCCATCACAAAAGTCTATTCAAACTTCTACAATCCACCAGTATCAGTAAATATGCACAATCTCTGCAGAAGTAAAAGTCATCTAAATAATTCCACATTAAATTATGGAAAGAAAATATAATTTTTTGACTATCGATATAGTTGAATTATTCAATAGTATACCTAAAGAGGATGGCATAAATAGATGTATCAACAGTATACAGAGGTATACACAATTTGACTGGGACAAAGTAAGTCTGTTAGAAGAATTCATGGGTATAGTGTTGGACAACAACTATATATACTATGAAGGAGAACACTATAAACAGGTTTGGGGGGTTGCCATGGGGGCAGCTTGTGCCCTCATGTATGCGAACCTTGTCCTATTAGATTGGGAGGGTGAATATATTTTTAAAAACAATGTGTGGTACCAGTTCATTAGTTGTTATGTTAGATTTTTGGATGATATATTTATTTTGTGGACTGGTACCATGGATGACATAGTTAACTTTGTGGAGTATCTTAACAAGTCCAGCACATACCTAAAGTTCACATACAATTTTAATAATATGGGAATCCCTTATCTAGACACCTATGTTTATTCTACAACAGGAGGGTTTCAATCTAAAATATACAGAAAGGAGACCTTCAGTAACTCTTATTTAGAGTTTTCTAGCAACCATCTCAGAAGTCAAAAGAGAAGCATTATTAAAGGACAGTGTATCAGAGCTGCTAGAATGACTTCAGATTATATGGAGATGGTAACAGAGATTGAGAATATTGGAAGTATGTTCAGAGAGAGGGTATATCCCAATGAGCTTATCAAAGACATCACAGGATATGTTAAAAGTGAGTGGGGAAAAAAGTATAAGCTCCTGTTGGGTGCTGGCAAGGACACTATTAATGGACCCATTAATACACTAGTTGTGGATAAGACGAAATTCAATAGAGCATGTATATTACAATACAATCCCTCTGTTAAGGAAGTGAAGAATATTATACAGAGGAAATGGAATTTTTGAGGTGTGAAGATGGGGTACACAATAAACTAGGGGACGCACCCCATTTTGTGTATAAAACGGGACCAAATCTTAAAACAAAAATACAAATCAGTGTTACTCATGGGGAGAAAGGAAAGAACAGGATAGACAGTACAAGCAAATGTGGACACTGTAATCAGTGCCATGCAGTAAGGGAAGATCTTACCCTCACCCTTGGTAACACCAACAAAGCATTGATCAGGTTTAAGAAGGGAAATTGCCAGACCCAACATGTGGTGTATCTTGCTACCTGTACCAATTGTTCCAGTTTTTATGTAGGAAAAACAGATAGCCGACTGAGGAACCGTATTTATGATCATTTATATTGTATAAGAAAAAAAGGAACAAATAGTGCTTTATACAGACATTTGGAAACCAGTAATACTTGTGATACTTTTAAATTTGCCATATTAGAATGTGTTAGGATTAACCGCAGAGGGGGAAATGTGAAAGCCAAGCTGGGGGACAGGGAAGTAAAATGGCAAATGTTATTGAATGCAGCTAACCCCCCCCCCCCCGGATTAAAATGAATGTATTTCTACCAAACCCTTATTATGTTCCTGATCTGGTTCTTTTCCTTTTATATATAAAAAGAATTCATATATTACTAATAACATAGCTATTTTCTGCAATACAGAAACATGTTTAGTTAGGTAATATAGATATTTTATTATTATTTCCCACTGAGATATATTTTTATTTTTGTTTGTATATACATTTTTATGTATTGTTATATACATTTTTACAGACTTTTTATAACTGTATATTTTATTAGTGTATTTATATATACATTTCATCATATGAAATTTTACTTATGTAATTTAAATAGGTTTTAACTTTAAGTTTTACTAATCAAGTTCATTTGTACGGTTAATTGATTTTAGAATCTTTGAACATTAATGAGGTTAATTGATGCTGAGATGTGATTGGAAGGCTGTTACTATTTAAACAGTAATGTATTAGCACATGGTGTTCTGATGAAGTCTACTGTATGTAGATGAAAGCGCTTAACCAGAAGTTAATATTAAAGGAAATGTGTTCTTTGACCCAGCCTTGGTGTGACGTTGTGGGACGTGACACCGTTCTTTTACCAGTGAATCGAGTTTTGCATCTTGTTTCGAAATGCATGAAAGTACATGTGTAACCAGGTCACTTGGCTACAGGTTTTTGGGATAAGTAGGAATCATAGTATGCAACATTTATTTAAGGAATTTTGGATAAGACACAGATATGGAATATATATCAGTTTCAAGAATAGAATTCTTAGAGTCCCGTAGTAAATAATGGTTAGTGTATACGACAGTCAGAATGTGATTCTACATTTCATTTATTCATTTATTAACCAAGAAAGTAAACTGATCCGCAAAGACCTTTACAGTTACAACCCGGGCATAAAATTTAAAAAATATATATTAGTGTCACATGATGTTATTAGTTACACATTGGGGATTTATGGGGATTTATGGACACATATGCAAATAATAATTCAGGAGATTTTTTTCACAACATTAAGGTAAGTTGTGCATGCATCAAGTTAAGAGAATAAAGAGGTGTACAAAGTCTTGAAAGAAGAGCAGACTCATCCACAAAATACAGGTCTAAATTGTTTTGTGAAGATTCCTTTTGACTGACTGGGTGATGTGTGACTCCGGTGATTTCCTTCTTCAATTTCACAATTAATACTTAGTGAATATCACCGGATTCAATATTTCAAAACAGTGTAAGAAACTTCTCTGTGTGGAAGATTTTCAGTCCATGTATCACTAGTAAATCACTGTATATTAATCACATCAGACAATAGTAGTAGAAGTAGCGAACTTAAATTCATCTTAAGTAAAAAAAAAAAAAAAGGGTCTGGTGCCTCCTATATATTTTTTTATTGGATACTAGCCTTTTTGGTGGACCAGTTTGCCTGCACCACAGTTCTGTTTTTTCATTTCTATATTGATATTTTTCAGTGTGGTGCTGGGTCATGGCAGAAGGTACTATTGAGGTACCTATACTGGATCAACTACCGGAGCTGAATAGCTATGACATGATGGGGCAAAGAAATTTGTGCTCCTAGCGACTGCGGTGGTGGTGCTGTGGTAGCGTTGTCGCCTCACAGTTAGACATTGCTCGTTTGATTCTCAGTTAGAGGGTCTTCTGTGTGGTGACATGCGTGAATGGGCATTCCTTCATTGAAGGTTGTGCGTTAGGCCCAGCAAGCCAGTACGTAAAAATCTACTGCCAATCATTAACGGATCGGAGTTCCGCTGTGGCGACCCCTAACCGGGAAAAGCCGAAAGACACAACAACAACAACAACATTTAAGGAGAAAGAGAATCCACTTTTAACTTTTATTCCTTCAGCAGCACCTTCAACAGCAAATTCTAATAGTGTACAGGACTTACACTTACTGAGGAAAGATCTGCATAAATTTGAGAATGGCACACATAAGCTAGTAAGGTTACAGCTACAGAGATTTCATTTTGAGGCATGTTTGAATCAACATATTGTGCCTTGTGGCTTAAGAGTTTTAAACATGCAAACATATGGAAATGTATACAAGGACTTGCTTGCGCAGTGGGAACAAATTAATTTAGATACCAATTATAATTACATGAAGCTACTTATCCATTTTTTTAAACCAGAGGAAGATCAACTGGCAGATAGCATAGAGAAGCAGCAAACGGAACTCAATGAGAAATATCCCTCAGCTCAACTGAGGAAAGATCTGCATAAATTTGAGAATGGCACACATAAGCTAGTAAGGTTACAGCTACAGAGATTTCATTTTGAGGCATGTTTGAATCAACGTATTGTGCCTTGTGGCTTAAGAGTTTTAAACATGCAAACATATGGAAATGTATACAAGGACTTGCTTGCGCAGTGGCAACAAATTAATTTAGATACCAATTATAATTACATGAAGCTACTTATCCATTTTTTTAAACCAGAGGAAGATCAACTGGCAGATAGCATAGAGAAGCAGCAAACGGAACTCAATGAGAAATATCCCTCAGCGTTGGTGGATATTAAGGTTGAACATATCATTGAGACAGTTAATGCCTATGAGACCCAATTGCTGAACTATAAGAAAAAGAAAATTCAGAGGGATACTAATGATTTTGTTACTGGTCGGGTCTTCTCCTGGCCAAGAGAAGAATATAATAATAATCTGCATTCCCATATGAATGGGTGTTCTATTAAGAATGCAACAACTGACTTATCTGTTAGTACTAGTAATACCACCTTAAATAATAATGCAGCACTAGAGATGGAGAATCAGGAAGTTACTTTTACTAGACAGATTGGCCGTCCCAAGTTAACTAACTCACGTACTGAAACCACAACCCCTTCTGGGACCGGAGCACGCAGAAAGGAAACTCCTCAGTCTGCAAACAGTAATGGCACTATCAATCAACGCAGTGAAGATTCAGAACAAATAACCCTACCATATCCCATATGCACACCAACTTTTTACCAGCAGAACCAGGGGAGAGGACGCCTGAAGAGGAAGGCCTCCGTGGAAGAAGAGAATGCTTTAACAATAAAGAAAATGTGGCAGACCAGAAATGGACTTTGATATGGAACACCTCTAGCCGCAAACTGAATGAAGGGGAAGAGACTGTCCTCAGCAAAGGTATGAGCTTTATATCAGCCAGTCCTATGACACTAACTGAAAATATAATTGAACTAAAGACGTTCACTAGGAGTTTAATGCTGAAAATGCAGATTCAGAATGCTAATGTAAATAACAAGGATTTTAATTTGTTTAAGAAGCCTAGTGGTTATATGCCTGTTACTATGGGTGCAATTGAAACTTTTGAAAAAGTATGTATGAATGATATCTATTCCATGTAGGATAACAGAGAATGTACTAAATGCTTTGCTAATATCGGGAAAAATGAAAGGGAAGCACTTGAGGCTCTACATAAGGATAAGAGTATTTGTTTTAGGCCAGCTGACAAAGGGGGACCATTGGTGGTTATGGACTGTGTTTTCTATAAGGATGTAATGTACAGTATGTTAAATGATGAAGGAGTGCATGAAAAGATAGACCATGTGAAGGCTGGGGAATACATTTGTAGAATGTGCAATGACCTGTTTGAATGTATGCAATGTGGTCAGATCACCGTGGACCTATATAACTATTTTATTGTGGATGATCCTATCATACCAGTGATACAGGGACTACCCAAGATACATAAGCATGCTCTCAATCCACCCATGAGACCGATAGTGGCAGGACAAGGGTGGTGTACAGAGCCACTATCTATATATGTAAAACACCACCTAAAACCTGTACTGGTAAGGAACAATGCTATCCTTAGAGACACTAAACAATTCTTAGTAGAGCTGCATGCATTTACTAACAGTTTTACACCAACAATGGACTGTTTAATGGTTACTGTGGATGTGCAATCCCTCTTTACTGTAATACCTAATATGGTGCGACTGGAGTTTTTACATCAATACTTAAAGGAAGATGGAATGTATGACTCTAGAATGGTAGACCTCCTTTGTTTTTTGGTGGAAACCATATTGGAGAATAATGGGCACTTCCTGTGCCAACAGCTACGCCAACCTGGTTATGGCTAAATGGGAATCACTAAATATTCTCACTGGAATATGGTCTGAGAAGATAACTTTTTATCGAAGGTTTGTAGATGATGTCTTCCTATTATGGGAAGGAGGAGCATCGGCACTACCACACTTCCTGAGGGATATAAATGATAGCACACATTTTCTGAGGTTTACAGCTCATAGTTCAAATAAATGTGTTGAATTTTTAGATGTTAGTATTACTAGAGCCAATGCAGGTGAATTCTATACTGAGATTTTTCATAAAGAATGTTATAGAAACACTTATGTACACAGACAGAGTATGCACCCCCAGCATGTGTTTAGGAATGTGATAAAAGGGCAAATACTAAGGACATCTAGGTTAACAGCTAATGATGAGAAATTTGTAAGTGAATTGCACCAACTAGAAGGGAGATTTCATGAGAGAGGGTATAGAAACAAGGAAATTAAGTCCATTACATCTAATACACAATCCATCAGAAACAGCATAGGGAAACCCTACTTCTCCAGTCCAAATCAAGTACTTGAATAAAAAGCTACATGAACGAATCCCATGAGGATTTCAGTAACATATGCAAGTGACATTAAAATGTTACAGGAGATTTACTCCAGAATTTGGAACATACTTCGATCAGATGACAGGGTTAAAACATTAATAGGAGATAACCCTAGATATGCATATAAAAAAACAAGAAATCCATTAAGAGGCTCTTATGTGGACCTAGATATGGTCATGAGTTGAATACTGAACCTACAATACATAACCATGGAACCTTTCCATGTAATTCTTGCAACTACTGTACATATATCGATGAGAGAAGATACTTTGAACACCCAGACACAAGGAAGACTGTTTATTTTTAACTAGCAGCTAACTGTAACACCACAAATATAGTATATTTAGCTCATTGCAAGGTATGTTGTTCATTTTATATAGGTATGACTACACAAACGTTTCGAAATAGGAAAAGGGAGCATGTCTATGATATTCACAGGAGGGCAGAGACTAATGCCCTAGCAAGACATGTGATGGCAGACGTGATGGCATCAGATATGACACACACCTTTAAATTTATGGTAGTAGAGAAAGTTAGAATGGGATGTAGAGGTGGTCCTATAAAGAACCTGGTAGAGAATAAGGAACTTGAATGGATCATTAGAATGCGGGCTAATACAGGCAGGGGCAACATTTCTATTAAACCTGTACTTATTCATAAACCACTATGCAGATAAAATTTTAAATGCGATTTTAAGTACACTCATAGGTTTATTTTAGAACTATAGTTTAGATTTATTTTAAGCATGATTATTATATTGTTTTAATTAATAGCTTAACAGTTTTGTATTGTTTTAATTGCAATTTGATTCTGATTGGTTGCTGGTAACTTTTAAATATGAATGAGTAATGATTTTCAACTGTCTGATGAAGTAGCTCTGGCTATGAAAGCGCTCACCATTGTCTGTATCTTATTTTTGGATTAAAGTTTATTTGTACCTGCCTTGGTCTGGTGCCTCCTATATATTTTTTTATTGGATACTAGCCTTTTTGGGGGACCAGTTTGCCTGCACCACAGTTCTGTTTTTTTCATATATATATATATATATATATATATATATATATATATATATATATATATATATATCTAATATGAAATATTGTACAGAATTGCTAAGTATTTGAAAGTAGTCCAAGCAAGGCAGGCAGTCTGTTTCCAGTAGAAAATCCTTTATTAATACACAGACAAGCGATCCAGGTAAAAGAAAATTAACAGAGTAATAGTTTCCTCACAAGCTTTCTATATATATATATATATATATATATATATATATATATATATATATACTTTTTATCAGGCAAGGGAGTTGTTTATTGTGCTGTAAAACAAAGTGTTATTGGTACACATGTTAAAGTCACATCCCTTCCCCCATCAGTGTGACATTCGAGCTGGTCCTGCCCTACTTAGTAGCTGCCATAATAATATAACCTTTATGTACTTTAAATAAAATTTATAATGATGTGGTACCTCTTATTTAACCAGATTATTAAGTCTGTGATTTTATCCAAGACAATATACTACATGGCTGGAAATATATCAACCTTAGTCCATTTGGCAATCAAAAATATTTATAAATATATACATAAACACTTTGCATGTAAAATATCTATTGCAAAAATCATATTCTATTTTCATAACCTATTGCTAACAAAGATCACTTTCGTCCTTATAGACTTCTTCAAGTCTGTGTACAAGAACCCTAAAAACTATCTATAAAAATATTATTGTATAATTAGTTAGTATTGTTATTACACATCATTTTGGATAAAGTGGAAAAAAGAGAACCAGAAAAAGAAAAAAATAAGAAAAAATGTATGATGATGGAAACAAAATATACAGTTAAATTAAAACTGATTTAACATGGTATTTAAAACCAACTGGTAGAATAAAATAAAATAAAATAAAATTAGTCATGTAGACAATGTGGCAATTTTCTAAGTTCCAGTACACTTTTAATTGAAGAGTAATAGTTTAGTCCAGGCTTCTTAAAAGAGTTCAGCTTTAATTGCCACATGTGTTCATAGGTTCATAGGTAGGTACTAGGCTATTGTCCCTAGGGCCTATACAAGCCTAGCCAAAAAAGTACCCTGGCTTTCGCCACCCAAGAAAATTATTTTCCTGTGCCCCTGACAAGCAGAACCACAGAAGTGATCCCCGGGATGAATTTCCTATTACCCATCCAATCATAAAGATTTTTCTTGAAGAGTGCTAATGAGGAGCTCTGTTTGACATAGATAGGTAGTCTGTTCCAGAGTATGGGAAGTCTCTGGGACAGGAATCTATCCCTCCAGCATGTTCTGTTTATTGTGGTGATAAGGTTTAGGTCCCTAGAGCATGTAGCTTGGAGGGATTGGGATTCTTTAAGTGGGGCATGTCCAACAGCTCTGGGTTTGACATAGCTTTGTATGTTAGGCAGAGATCGCCTCTGAGTGGGTGATATGCAACGGAGTAAAGCTGGAGTTTTTTGAGACGGTCTGCATAAGCCATTTGTTTGAGGCCAGTAATCTTCTTTGTGAGGTATTTTTGCGGCCTTTCCAGTTGTTGTAGATGTTTTGTGAGGTACATAGCAAAAGGGACATTGTAATCTATAATGGGTCTAATGAGTGATGAGTAGAGGGGAACAATGACCTATTTTTTTCTGGATGAGAAACCTTTTGTGATGAGGTGTGCCATGTAGAAGGATTTCCTGACCACTGTGGCAATGTGATTATCAAAGGAGAGACTACTGTCCACCTGTGTCCCTAGGTCTCTTATCACACTTTCAGTGTTAAGTAGACTACTGCCTATGTGGTAGTTCATGGGTAGAGAGTTTTTACCAAAGGGGATGACAATGCACTTTTTGGCATTGAGCTTGAGATCATGACTTTGACACCAGGCATCTGTCTCAGTGAGGCCCTTCTGTAGAATGTCCACATCATTAGAAGTTTTGATTATGGCTCCTAGTTTGCAGTCATCTGCGAATTTAGTTAGCCAAAGACCTTCTGTGTTAGCCTGTACTTCAGAGAAGTAGATACCAAACAGGAGATGACCCAGGACTGAACCCTGTGGTACTCCACTTGTCACTGGTCTGAAGTCTGATTTGGAGTCTGCTACTTTCACAGTGTGGGTTCTGTCAGTAAGCCAGTTGGCAACCCATCTTGTGACATAGGGATTTATACCTAGTTTAGTAAGTTTATCTATAATTCCAGAGTGGGGGATGGGGTGGAATGCCTTGGCGAGATCTAGGTAGTCTGTGTGAACCACCTTACCCTCATCTATGGCTTTGGTGACTACTTCAAAGAAGTCTATCAGGTTTAGGAGACATGATCTGCCCTTTACAAACCCAAACTGTGTGGGGTCCAGAGTTTGGAGATCTCCAATGTCTTGGTTTATGAGTTCCATGATGATACGTTACATGGCCTTGCAGACGAGGCTCGTCAGGCTAATGGGGCGGTAGTTCCCAGGGTCTGTTGTGGCCCCCCCCCTTTGTGGAGTGGGATAACTGTCGTGGTGCACCATTCAATGGGCACAAAGCCTGAGGTGAGGCTATGATTGAACATGGTACTTAGGTGGGGTGCCAGTTCATTCTGTAGTTCATGTAGAAGGCAGCCTGGGATGTTGTCAGGTCCCATGGATGCTGTGTTCTTGGCTTTGGAGAGTGAGGTTTTCACCTATGCAGCCATGATTACAGGAACTTTGCATTCTTTTGGTATAAATATGGGCCCTTTAGGGGGGTGAGAGGGGGTAAAGTTAGCACTGAACCTATCTACCAGGATGTTGGCAATATCAGTTGGTTCTGTATATTTAGTGTCATTGTGCTGTAAGTCAGAGCAGATCTGAGTGTTGCCATTGAGATTTTTGACATAGCTATAGAATGCTTTGTGGTTGTCTTT
Organism: Protopterus annectens; assembly: GCF_019279795.1. Lineage (NCBI taxonomy): Eukaryota > Metazoa > Chordata > Ceratodontiformes > Protopteridae > Protopterus > Protopterus annectens. The sequence continues at coordinate 84,770,208 of NC_056725.1, forward strand.
AGAGTCAGTGGCAATTTTGTTTTCATAACTAGCTTTGGAGGATTTTATGAGGGATCTCAGCTTCTTACTGAGACTGACCCGTGAGTTCCTCCAATCGTGGGATTTTACTCTTTTTTTGCAACAGTTTCTTTCTTCTGTTGTAGAGTTTGTTTATGGCAGAAGACCACCAAATTGGCTTCCTGTTTTTGGAGGATAGCATCTTGGTTCTGTTAGGGATAGCACGATCCATGCACTCGTGTAAGTGCTTATAAAGTGCATTTGTGTAGGATTCAGCAGTCGTACCTCTATTGTCCATCTGCATGGGTGTCGTGAAGTTTGCCACTTCTGTCTTAAGAAGCGTGAAGTTGGCTTTGGAGAAATCTTTTACGATTGTTTTCCTAATGGGGGGTGGGAGTGGGATGTGGATGTCTAGGGTGATTAGCTTGTGGTCGGATCTGACCAACGAGGAGCTGACCTCTGGTGTGGAACACCAGTCACCCATCTTGGTGATGACCAGGTCTAGGATATTGCTGCCCCTGGTGGGGGTGTGGATAAGCTGATCCAAGGCATTGGAATTGATGATTTCCAGAAACCGTTGAGCAAAAGAGTTGGTACATGAGTAGTTTTCCCAGTTAATGATAGGGTAGTTGAAATCACCCATTATTAGAGTGTTGGGTTGTACCTTAATATTTTCCAGTGTATCAAGAAAAGAGGAGTGGGAATCCTGGGGCATGGTGGGGGATCTGTAGCAAGCTACAATCTGGATTGCAGTTTTGCCCAGAGTTAGTTAAACTTGGATAATCTCAGATGCATTATGCTGAGCAACTAGCTTGGAAGTGTGGATATCCTTAATGAATATGGACACGCCTCCACCTTTAGTGTTTCAGTCTGGGTTTGGTGGCCGAAAGGTGTGGTATGAATTATAGCCTGGTAATGCAGGGGTGCTTTCTGGAGCTTTGAACCAGGTCTCTGTCACTGCACAGATGTCAATGTTCTCTATTTTAAGGAGTGCCTCGAGTGAGTGCATTTTGAGGTTTAGACTTCTAGCATTGAGTAGCATTACCCTCAGATTTTGCTTGCTTGTACCTGTTAGGTTGGTGAATTTGTCATTTGAACATTGCCTAAAAAAGGCACTATAGGGGTGGCAAGAGCCTTTGCCAGTATCAGGAATCCCAAGGGCGACAGGTGCAGACCATCTATGGCAAAGCAGCATGGTCTGTCGATCATGTCATCCCAGACAGACAGATACTGGATTCCCTTAGAATGACACCAGAAGCTTAGCCAATTGTTAAAGTCAATCATTTTGTCCTTGTACTGTGATGTCATTCTGGGTGATGGCAGGATGATACTCAGGGCTAGGGTCATACCAGCCTGGGCTACAAGATCGGAGAGCTCCTCCATGTCTCTTTTCATGTAGTCCAGTGAGGTACGTCTCAGGTCATTCACACCAACATGGACAATGACAGAGTCATATTTGTACTTGTTGTGGAGTGACCTGAGTGCATGTGTTATGTGGTGGATCCTGGCACTTGACAGGCAGCTGACAGTAACTTTTTCCTTGTTTAGCCTGGTGAGTGGAACATCAGTGTGCCTGACTATAGAGTCACCTATGACTAGAGTGTTGGGTACATTATGCCTTATGGGCTGTAATTGAGTGGCACATTGAGTATGTGGGCTATGTGTCATTTGGGTTGTGTTGGGGGGTGGAGGTTGCTTGCATTTCTGCTTTGGAGGTCTCTGTTGTTTGGGCAGGTTTGTATTGAGAGCCTCCGCGAATGTAGGTGTGTGTTTTGTGCTTCTGTGTGTGTGTTTTGGTTGTGTAGGTTTTGAGGGACTATGTGATGAGTGTGGTGCAGTGCAAGTGTTTACTTTGTCCTCTTGACTGTCTAGGCCAGTCTTTGGTGAAGAGAGCTTTGCTTCCAGTTTGGCTATTTAAGTGCATCTCTCACAGGTCATAGTGTTGGGTAGTAGGAGGAGAGGGTTGTCTGTGTACACGAGGCAATTGCTGCATTGTCCCAAGATGCCCAGATTCATCAGGTAGACAGGAGAAAACTCCGGGAGCTGACCTTTAGACATGCCTGAATAGTTGCTTATTTATTAAGTACTAAAAACTGTTTCCCTCTAGAGAAGTGAGGAAAGTTGAGTGCTGTAGTAATTTGTAACTTATTTAGTGTTTACAATGAGTTCTGAACAAGTGCTGAGATCAAAGAAACAGATGAGTGCTAAAACTAAAAAGCTGGTTAGTTGCAAGGGAAAGCTTGAAGAACAGACTTTATGGCGCCAGGAATAGTTTAACTTCAGTTAAGTGGGGGGGGGGGGGCTTAGGAGCTCACAAACAGTCCTGGACACAGCAAATCCATATCTGACCTGCCACAGGAAAGGGGGGAAGCAAGCTTAGAATTTTTTTTCCAGTGAAGTGGAAATGGAGAAAGCTGGAACAGAAGTTAATTCAAAGTTAAGAATCTGAGTGGGTTGGTCTTCACAAATGTTCTCTATTAGAGTGAGTGAACTAATGACACTAGACTGGGAGGAGTGTCACAGATCAAATATACAGTATGGGCGGGCAACTGCAAAGCCACCAAGTATAAGAACACACAACACTAGGGAGGGTGGGTGAGAAAAATTACAGTTCCTAGCTGTAGCCACTAAATGAAAGTTTTAAACAGATCAAGGGGCAGACTCGAGAATGCTTTTAACTGTAAACAGACAAAAATGCACAGAAAATATTGGATAGAGCACTCACAAACAGAAAATACAACTCTCAGTATGAAAAAGCAGTTTACAGTTAAGTAATGTTAAAACAGTATAAAACAGTACAGAAATGCAGTGAAACAATAAAAAAAGCTTTAGAACAGTGCAAAATATAGTGGATCAACTGTATAGCACAATTATAAGCGTTTCAGAAGTGCAGTTCAGTGAAATAAGTGTAAGAAATAACTTATCCTGCTCTTGGAATCTTAAGGAATTTCCACTTATGCAATGCAATCCAGAGCCTGACAATACAAGCAGAACCTTTATAAGACACAGGGTTTATATAGCAGTAAGAATGGAAAAGTTGGAAGATCAGATTACTACTCAGCCCCTGCTATTACCCAATCACTCGTACTACAGAAGGTCAGGAGGCCTTGTTACTCTCAATAATAATGAAGACAATCAGCAGAAAATGGCTGCCAGAAACACAGGAAACTCAAACAAAACTACCAGCCTAGACAACAGCCCTCTATCAAGATTATGCCACCTGAGCAGAACACAGAAACCTCACTTTAAAAGCATAGAAAGAACACCCACAAAGAGAAAATACAAGCCTCAGTATGAAAAAGCAGTTTACAATTTAGTAATTTAAATAAAAAATGCAATTATAGTAATGCAGACTATTACAGTTCCTAGCTGTAGCCACTAAATGAAAGTTTTAAACAGATCAAGGAGCAGACTCGAGAATGCTTTTAACTGTAAACAGACAAAAATGCACAGAAAAGCTCGGATAGAGCACTCGCAAACAGAAAATACAACTCTCAGTATGAAAAAGCAGTTTACAGTTAAGTAATGTTAAAACAGTATAAAACAGTACATAAATGCAGTGAAACAATACAAATGAACATGTGAAGTGTCACTGTCATAATGGATAGAACACTAGTAAGCAGGTTTAAGCACAAATAAGCAGTAGTAAGCATATTTAAGCACTAATAAGCAGGCTTAACCCCATTTGCACAGTGGTAAGCAATATCCACACTGGTTAAGGAATTGTAAAGCTAACACTGTGTAAGCAGATGTAACGGCAGGTTAGCAGTGCTTACCTTTGCGCAAACCCATGTAAACCCGCTTTAAAGTGCCTTAATCATTCTGTATCTAATGGCCCGTTTTCTGCACAGCAACAAAATAAACAGCCTCTGGAAGCTTCGAACTCAGGACCCTGTACAGTACAGTCACAGTAGTTAACTACTAAGCCATCATAGCAGTACATAAGATTGAGGTTTCAACAAACAAATCCTCACCATAGGAAAATCAAACTGAACATGTGAAAGGAATCTATGTACAGTGTGATGTTGTATAACCCACTACATAACATAAATATGTGACCTGGAGTACTGCAGTAAGGCCAAATGTGAGGTGGTCTTGTAATAAAGTGTCGAAGTCCCCAGGACACCATACAGTGTATGTACACATGAATCACGGATACCAGACACATATATAACATGTAATGAATAATAAATCAATGCCAAAAGGAAAATATAATGCAAATTAAATATGAAGCAATGCTAAGCATTGCAAGGCTCAGCTTAGTTGGTGTAAGCAATGTATAAGTTGGCTAACTCAATTTGCCCAGTAGTATACCCCTTTAAGCAATGCTAACATTAGGTAAGCAGGTGTGCCCATAGCTTAGCCTTTTCAAAACTGTCCAATCATGGAAAAGTGCAGGAAATCAGGAGTATTTTAAACCCCACAGGTGGGAATACTTCTCATAACTGGTTGCAACTCCCTATTGTAGGCAGAATGGCTGGAGTTGGGGAAGGCACTCGATTTTGAGCACAGCACTGGGGCATCCAGCAGTCCAGATTCATGGTATGGCTCCTAAACCATGAGCAGAGACTACTGCAGGGCCAGTACTAGGGCTCTCAGTATAAAGTGGAGGCCTGGGACAGTCTCACCTGTGACCTCACCAGTGCCACTAGTATCCCCCGGACTGGTAAGCAGGTCAGGCATCACCATGCCGACCTGAACCGGTGGATGGGGGATCTCTTGGAGCAGTGGATCCAAGAATCAAGGCACATGGGCAATGCCCCAGCACTAAGTATTCATTCTACTACGTAGATAATAATTGCCTAGCTTGTGTATACTATGGATAGGTAATGGCTAAATATCACTGTATTTCCCTGACAGCTGCAGATGAGCAGGCTGCGAACCAGCAAACCCATGCTGCTAGGTTGCAAAGGCTGCATCGCGAGGCAGGTTACTAATAATCTTGCATGTACTGTCATAACAAATAAATATAACTTTTCTTGAAAGTGTTGTACCAGTATAAAAATGAATTGTGTATGTGATGTATTGAATAAACTAGACAATATGTCTGGAAGACTGTCATATAGGTTGTGTGTAAATAAAGGTGTAATACCTTGTGAATAAAAGTATAACCCCTGGAGTGCTTGTGTACATTCTGCTTTCATTTGTTGTTGTAGTGTTGCATTCTATAAATAGCATTGTTGCATTAAGCAGTGTTACCCACACTGTTGAAAGCAGATAAAATGTGTAGGACGTTCAGTATAATAATGTTGGAAGTCCCAAGAGGTCAGTCATATTGTATAACTGAGGGAGACTTAGACAGAAAACATTGGAATGCTTCACACCAATTCCCTGATAGCACAATGTACTGTGATGTCAACTCTAATATTTTTACCATACACAGCAGTGGTTTGAATCCTGGGAGTAGTAGTAAGTTGTATGCATAATCATACCCCACAACTGTACATAGTTGGTGAGAATGTTCAGATAGAAAGCTGTATGCATAATTAGACACAACTGTACAGAATTTGCTAGAATGTTCAGATAGTAAAGCGGTAAGCATAATTATAACTATCAACTGTACAGACTGTGGCAAAATGTTCAGGTAGTAAGCTGTATGCATAGTCATACCCCTCAACCTTTCTGATCTGTCCAGCATGTCCTGATAAATGGCCCAAATCTGCTGCCTGGTAACCTGTTCCCCTGACAAATCAGTGTGATGATCCAAGAAATGTAGGCAGCTTTTACTGACATATAACTGATAGTCAAACCTGTACATAGTCAGAAAATGTATATGAGAACAAACCTGTCATTGGAGCATCTCACCCAAAGTGCATGATAGGAATTCTCAAAATATGTCACATTAACACCTGCATCCTGTCAAGCCTTGACCAGAGTGTGTGCAATAACAGATTGTTAGGTATGTGTATAACATCAACATGGAATCTGGGAGTATGTGTAGAAATTGTTAGGTAGTGTTAACAATGATTTTCTCCACAGCTATACCAGGTAAGAGGTGTAGACTGTAGGTACAACACAGTTCACTTATATACTTGTCTACAAGCATGGAATCTGGGAGTATGTGTAGAAATTGTCAGGTAGTGTTAACAATGATTTTCTCAACAGCTATAACAGATAAGAGGTGTATACTATACGTAGGACACAGTCCACATATATACTAATCTACAAACATACCATTGTACAAAGTAAGGCCATTGGGTAGTATAATAATACATGTAAGGGACAGATCACTGCAGTGACTAAGAAAGTTGTGAAAACTACAGGGATATATTAGTTGTTAACTGACCTCTCTCTCTCACCCCCACCATATGTACAACAATAACCCAATTAAATACCTCAATGGGTATATGTACACTCCAAACTTTTGTTGGGACATATGTCCTATTGTTTTATAAATATTCACATTTGGTTCTATGCATGTGCCATGTTAAAATGCTCCCATATTGGTGGCCTGTTGCCATCAATGAAACCTGCATGCTGTTGTAATGGCCACTGTTGTCCCATATATGCATGTGTTCTGCTCGCTCTGCAACTGTTGTAAATCTAGTGTCTTGGGTTAATGGGAATACCTATGCATGCTGTTATAACTAATCCTGAATGCTGTTGACTATTACTAACAGATATCTTTCTTAAAACTGCTACACCATAGCTCATATGGGAAGGCCGTCCCAGCGGACCAACCTGTTCCCATCTCAGCTGGCCATGGTACCGGGCACCAGCACATCTGGGGCCCAACCTGGGACCTCCTCCTCTGTTGGCCCTGCACCACCTTCAAGTGGAACTGCCGCAGGGGATGGGGCTCAGCCCACCTCTGGGAGTGGGGGCGAGGAGGTAGCTGTCACCCACTGTCAGGTCTTGGCGTGGTGCATAGGGAACTCAACAAGGAGATTCAAGACCAGCTCCACCAGCTTGATGGCCGTGTCATGCAATTAGAGGGTGTGCCTGCCCCTCCTACCCAGCCCCCAGCACAGCCACCTTTGGCGCTATGAAGGTGCAATGGTGACTGCCCATGGGTGGGGACCTCGGTCCCACTGTTTCCATTTGGGGGCTTATGGGCTTGCAACTTCCAAACACCCCTCCCCGTCCAAGGTGTTTACCCCCCACCCGTGTCATATACCTCCCCTGTATGTGTCTTGTTTGTCTTGCCTGTTAACCTACCCAGCCTACCTCCCCAAATATACCTACTACCCCTCCCCAACATCCCACTCTTACCTGAAAAAAAAAAGAAAAAGGGCAATCTGTTCCCACAAAAACATCTCACCCCATATATAGCTGTCCATTTCACACACGTGTCCACTGGACACATGTAATCTGGTCTAACTGGCATCACAACAAATTATTGTTGTCCTCACCTCCACCCAGGGGTTTGAGTGTCCAAATCTACCTCCAAATTCAGTGTATAAGCACAGCTGTTGCTGTAGAAGAAATGGGCAGCTATGAACCTTCCCTACACCCTTCCTGCACATCCCTGGCTATTTTCCCTACTGTCTTTCCCTCTTTGTGCCCCTTTTTTCACCACTTTCCTATCAACCACTTTTTGTTTTCTTTTAAAGAAATTAGCGTGGGGGTAAACAGGAGTAAGCACTTTTAAGCAGCAGTAAGCTGGTTTAAGCCTGTTTGTGTGGGGGTAAGCAATGCCTACACACGTTAAGCAATTTAGAAGCTAATAAACTGGAAGTTAGCAGTGCTTACCTCCGCGCAAACATGCACAAACCCGCATACAACTGCTTTAAAGTGCCTTAATCACTGTGTATCCAATGGCCTGTGTTCTGCCCAGCAATAAAATAAACAGCCTCTGCAAGTCTTGAACCCAGGACCCTGCACACCATAGATAAAGTGATTTACCACTAAGCCATGCCAGATATACATAAAGCTGATGTTTTCAGAAACATAACATCCAGCCCAGTCATGCAACAGTACAGAGAATGTATGCCAACATCGAGATGTATGTGTGTGTGTGTAAATATATTAATATCTAAACAGCTACAACATATATATATATATATATATATATATATATATATACATATTTAGAAATATATACATATATATAAATATATATTAACAGATATACATGCAAATGCCTACATCAACACATATATGAGTCTACACCTATATGTCTACATATACACAGCAAGTTACATATATGTACGCAGCTATATATCTATGTAGGTATATACAGACATAGTTTTATATATATATATATATATATATATATATATATATATATATATATATATGTAAGCAGATATATATCTATATAGGTATATATGGTCATACATCTGTAGATAGCAATGGCAGAGTTACAAAAACAAGTATGTCCACATGCACCATTAATGGGGTTGAAAGGCCCCAAATAATATACGTCTTGTACAAATAGGCATACCCCCCCACAGCCAAACATGTCCGCCCTGCAATACACTACCAAGTGTTGCAGATCCCATAACCAGGACCTGACACAACATGGGCAGAAGATGTTAACAGTACTACATCCCACCTGTATGATGTCAGGCTGGTATTGGTAACATATCATGCAGTACAGTCTGCCTCCAATAGGAAGTGTAAAATGTGGATGCTATCAACATCTCCAGGATACATATACACAGACACAGATATGCAGATACAGATATACATACATATATATATATATATATATATATATATATATGTACATACATATATATACGTATATATGTAACTACACAAACACATGCAGATACATGTTCAGTAAGATACATATGTAGAAGGTGCACACAATATGGAACAGCCACTATGCCTACAATTAACACCTGAACAACTAGACAGTGTATGGGCCACCCATACAAATGACATTCGTTGCCTGCAACATATACACACAGAGAGGTCATAGGAAAAAACACCACACACAAGTTTGCAGAAATGGAAAACCTTTATTTGTGTACTATTACAGGTCTATATGCCATGTCATATAGCTGTTCAGACACTGACATCCATATAAACAGAGTAATGTAACTGTGAAACAGTTATACTAATACAGTAGTCTGGAAAGGTTCACACACTCTGTACAGTCCAGAGGTATACACAGAACCCCTTAGTGCAAAACATGTGTACCATGCCTGACAATATGGATGTTGACAGCCATGTAGATGTGTATAACACATAATGACTAGTATACATTTGCCACCATAGGTTATGCATTCACACACCCCTGTCTGGTCTGACACATAATAACCGCTGGTACAGTAATCCTATGGCCACATACTACCCACTAGATATTGACATACATCTGTATAGCATCCCACTGCTCTAGCTGACATACATGACTGTTGAGGGAGGCCTGGCAGCAGTACATCTGGCAAGTATCTGCACACGACATCTCACTGGGTAAGTACACTAAGCTGCTAGGCATGTAACAATGCACTGTGCAGGCTACAGGCAGACTGGCTCAACACTGGCCTACATCTCCTATGGGGGAATGCACATGTACCTGCATATATAGCAGGCTCTACAGGCATGTCACAGCACAGGGTAAAATACACCTGTATGAAAGTATATAACCACAACCAATGTGAACACAGCCACAGCCACATATGGTACGCTAGCATAATATTACAGTATATGGACTATCTGTTCGACACCATCCTTATATGTGCCACTCACAGACTAACCAACCCTACATATACTGGGCTGCTACACAGTTTGGTCTAATGGCTGTCTGTGGTATGGGACATGTGTGTGTATGGCCCTACAAACACGTAAGCCAATATGGTAACATACAGTGGAGCAGCATGTAACATCTGATAGGAAGGGACCTAGAACAATGACATTACGGGACCTAGAACAATGACATCTACCACAGTCTGTACACAGGCTAAAGTACATATTAACAATACACATACTGTCGACATTCACCATAAGTACACAGACCTCAGTACTGTACAACCATCCACAGAATGTCCAGGTTATGTCATGAAATATAACCCATACTGAACATAACATGTGTAGCAGTCTAATATCTCACTGGATTGTTATCAGATATGATGACACTAATTATGGTGTACAGCACATATGCACAGCTTAATGCATGACATATGTACAAAGGTTGACAGAGTTGTGGCTGGAAGCACATACACAGAGCCAGTATTGACATGTTGCTGTGATAACCTCAAACATTTACTGTTGTGACAGGGTTTGTTGCAACATATGTCCTATGAGAGATATGAACTGTCATGACTTTCACCATCTACAGACTGCAATCCTCACACTACCTTCTACAGTTCACAGATAGATGCTATGTGGGTAACACATGAAACCAAAGGCACAACACACTGCCCAGTCTGCAGATAACCCTGCAGATGGGGATTCCTCATAAACATAGAACTGACATGGCAGGTATTGAAACATGTAGGACAGCCATATCCACACACACACACTGTTAAACCAACATTACTCCAAATGCAGTATAGCAGCACTTACAGTCTGGAGTCAGATTGGGCACATCCCCTTCCTGTGTGTTGCCCTGTTTCTACAGTGTATGTTGTTAGAAGTAAATCCCCAAACCATCTGAGATGCTGATTGCCAAACAACAGATTTAGTTCCTGCTCACAGTGAATGAAAAGGGCCAACACCAACATGATGTTCCTAGATATTGGAGTGTGTTGCCAGGCAATTGGCTATGGGAATGTTACCACAGCTGTTCCACATGCAATCAGCTAGGGGAGGGCTGCAATTCATGCAGAGGCCATCAGCTGATCATGAGCATCACTTAAAATATACATGCTGCTGCCTAAGCATAGCAGGTGTAAGTCTCCACATCCACCAGAGTGGGAGTGAGAGAGGCAGACAGAGGCAAAGACAAGTCAGGGAGGGGTGGGAGAGTAAAACATAAGCATGATTGTGTCACACACTTACCAGCACAGGGTATCAAACCCCTGATGACTATGTAGTGCTATCACAGTTCTATTGCAGCTATTGGATGTGCCACATAGGTTACTTGCTGTGGAGCCCTCAGAACATATATGTGATGGTGAGTGACATCTGCAACAGGGATATGGTAGCTATACGGTAGGTGACATACACGTGCCTGTCCACATGAACAGGTGCCAGCATCAACACAGCCGCACTCTCACAGGGACGCACACACATTGACACATTTGGCAGGCCCAGGAATACAGCTCATCACTAGTGAAATTGCCACAACACATTACTGTGCAGGTATCACAAGCACCACACAGGTCATACAGAGGTTATATGGGCAAAGAGTATGGGGGGTGTCTGACATCAGAAAGCATGCTTCAGCATGCCAATGGGGGTTGTAGTGAGTGTGGATGTGATCATACGCATCGTACAACTCACACTCAAACACACAGGGTGCCAGTACTGACATGCATGGGTGCATTCCTGCATGGGTGTGTGGTGGTCAACTGTGCCAGACAGCTATACAAGGGTAGGTGATGGGTATACCTTGGCATCAGGCCACATGACAATGGTCTGCATTGTGGCTCAGGGCTGTAGTTTCTGCATTTGCCCACACAGGTGGGTATTGTATCCCCCATCCAGTCACCTAGGTGACTATTGTGTGTGGCCAATGCTGTGCATCGCTTGCCATGTATGTGTTCCTTAGTCCATGACATGGATAGTGTCTGGGATGTGCACACCTCTGACATGCATGTATAGTCACATGTGGAAATGTACCTGGGGTGTCTGGCCCATGTTGTGTACAAAGATTATCATCAGATGTGCCAGTCTTTGCCACCTGTGGTGGGAACTGGTAATGGAGAGCAGGTTTACCCTGCACTTACATAGATTGCATGCTAATGGCATTTCCTGGTGTCTGTGGCATCTGTCCATACAGGGCATGTTGTCAGGCATGGTATGTCCTTTGTGGGTCACAGGTGATGGCACCACAGGTGTTGCAGGTGTCCATTGGGGAATATGGGGAAGGTGCGCTGTCTGCATGTACTAGCCCACTGCAATCACTTCATAGTTACTGTCAGTGGCCATTATGCAGTGTACTACCCACATATTGACTGTTACCTAGGCATGTGTGTGTGTATGAGACATGGGTTGAGAGTGTGCTCTGGGTACTGCTGGGGTTGCTAACTGTGATTGCCTGGCCTTGATGTCACATGTATGGGTACAGATTTGCAACCCAGCCTTTCAGCTATTTCACATCAGTTATCCCTGTACAGTGGACATTGTGATATATACTAGGACCACCAAATAAGAAATTTGCAAAACCTGCCACACATTGGGCCCAGGTGACACACACTCACACCCACCTCCACACAGGATACGAGTTACAAACATACACCTGTCATGTCCGGGAGTAGAACCCATACCTTGCTAGTTTATTACACTACAGCACTATGCAGTTATAGTACACACCACAGAGATTACCGAAGTACCCCTTTCCCAAAGGTGTATATCACATTGGATGACATCAGCAGGTTTGCCAAAGTAGAACATTCGAATTGTAGTGAGTGTGACTAGCCTAAAATGCATTGCTCCCTACACAGACAGTGACATACACACAAAACATCCACAACTGACATGTGTGGGTATCGAAGCCCTAACAGAGGTCTATATCACACTACAGCATGGAGCTGTTATTGAACCCACCATGGGGATTACTGGAGGACTCCTTCCCCAAAGGTGTATTTCACAATGAATGACATCCGCAGGATTGGTAAAGTAGGGCATTTGAAATGTACTGAGTGTGACTAGCCTCTAATGCATTGCTCCCTACACAGACATTGAAACACACACAACATATCCTGATCTGCCATGGGTGGGAATAGAACCCTACCAGGGTTGTAAATCACACTACAGCAGTACGCAGTTAGGGCCTTGCCAAAGTTAAGCATTTGACTTGTAGGGAGTGTGACTACCCTAAAAAGCATTGCTCCCTACACAGACAGAGTCAGACAGACACACACACACACACACAAGCACACACACACTTGCCATGTTTGGGATTAGAACACCTACCTAACTACTTTATCATATTACAGTAGTTCGCAGTTACAGGACATGCTACAGAGATTACTGGGCTACAACCTTCCCAGAGGTGTATTTCTAGGTGGATGACATCAGCAACCTTGCCAAAGTTGAGCAATTGACTTGTACGGAGTGTGACTACCCTAAAAAGCATTGCTGTCTACACAGACAGAGTCACACACACACACACACACACACACACACACACACACACACACACACACACACACACACACACACACACACACAGACACACACACACACACAGTTGCCAAGGTTGGGGTTAGAAATCCTACCAAACTAGTTTATCACACTACAGTAGTACACAGTTATGGGATGCGCAACAGAGATTACTGGGCTACAACTCTCCCAAAGGTGTATTTCACAGTGGATGACCTCAGCATGCTTGTCATAGTGGGGCTCTGGGGAGGGCAGTGTGTGTGCATGGGCCATAACCCATTCATCTCAGGGTTGACACGCCACATGCGGGCACAACCTGGGTCATATTTCACAGGTATGTGTACACAGCTGCTAGATGACTACTTCCTTGTACAGTCATGTTGCACAGCTGGCACATGCACCACATACTCTGTAATGCTGACAAATACTGGTGGCTAGTATCTGCAGTGGGTGACATCTGGCCCTCATGTGGTTGTGGCCCTTTGGCTGTGTGCTGGGATGGACAAGCCAGGATGGCTCCTTGTCACAGTCACCCTCTTCCACACATCTATGTATGCCTACCTTTGGCTTATTATAGTGTGCTGTCCTTAGATATATGTCTGTATTCCTGTCCACTGTATGTGCAAAGCATGTGTGTTGCATACTGAGGAGTGTCTGCACTAACATTTGCGACTGCCAGTTATGTCTGGTCCACTGATGTTTGCAGACAGGGCCTTCATGTGTTTAAGTGTGTGAGCATGCCCAGTAAGGCTGTCTGAATTGAATGTGTGGATCAAGTTCAGATAGTTTGTACTGCAGTGCTGACCTTTGTGTTGTACAATTACAGGTTGCATACTGTCTCTGCAGGTTATCCATTGATCATTTGGCATTGACTGTACATTTCTGCATAGCTGGGAAGGGGCACACCTGACTATTTCTACATTTCTACACAGGATTGGGGGGCACACCTGACTGTTACTACATTTCTACATAGGATGGGAGGGTACACATGACTATTTCTACATTTCTACACAGGACTGGGGGGCACACATGACTGTTACTACATTTCTATGTAGGATGGGGAGGCACACCTATTTCTACTTTCTACACAGGATTGGGGACACACACACCTGATTGTTACTACATGTCTGCGTAGGGTGGGGGGCACACCTGACTATTACTAAATTTCTACATAGGATGACAGGGGGCACACCTGACTGTTACTAAATGTCTACGTAGGATGAGGGGCCACACCTGACACTTGTACACATTTGCTAGGATATGTCGGGTACTCCATTTCATTCTGTAGGCTTACCTATCGTGCTGACTACAGGCATACCAGTGTACTACAGATCTTAGCTTTTAATTACCTACATATTACATCTCACTGCCTGACCTGCTGTAGTCTGTCTGTGTAGGCCTGGGGGGGAGGTTACCCATAGGCCTCATTCAGAGGCCATAGCACAGCCTTTGTTTGTGTTTGTCTTATCCTGTCCTGCTGGCTGTGACTATTGTTGGGTATGTGAACTCCCCTGCCTGGCATGTGGGAGTCACTTACCTTGTGGGTGTCCCAGTATTGAGGGTGGTGCTGCAGGGCTGCCTATGTCGGGTGCACATAGTACACTCCCTATACATGATTAAGCACAGGTAGTGTAATGTTTGGCATCCCTTTTACTGTATGTGAGAGTCAGGGGAAGGTGTTATTCCCTGGGTCTCTCCTGTGCCAGTGTATTATTTATTTATTATTTTATTTATTTTATTTTACATTTGTTGACCGGGCTAGTCCAGCTGGATCAATGTTCATTTTCAGTGGAGGCCCGGGGAGAAAAGCTCCATAGATAAAAGCAAGGTAATAGAAAATAAACATGTACAATAAACACTTATGACATAGGCAATGAGCAAAAATACAAAGATATTAGTCCAGGTCAGGTAATACAAATAAAAAAAAACAGCTAATACTAACTAAGTAATAAGTAAGGCATTAACTACTTTCAGTACAAAATATTGTAGTTCAAAATGTAATACATACTTGTCAAAACATTAATTATAACAAAAATTTTTTTTTTTTTTTTTATATATATGAGAGCAGTAGTAAGTATAGAATCATTAAGTCATTTGTGATCAGAGAGAATCTTACAGTGTTGAATAAAAAAATATGATAGGAGAAAGCTGAAAGTAGGTTAGTCTGGATTGGTACAAGAGCAGAGCCAGAAATTGTTCAGATGTAATAGAAGTTGTTTCTTAAAGAGAGGGAGAGTGGCTAGAGAGGAGATGTGAGAGGGAAGGTTATTCCATATTTTGCCAACTGAGTTGGAGAAAAGGCAGTTACCTGCAGAATTTGTAATTCTAGTAGTGTTAACTTGTAGCTTTTCAGAGGAGCGTAGTTGTTTCAGGTTATTATAGGGTGTCAAGAGGTTGCTAAGAGCTGGTGTTGTTGATGGTTGATATAGAATTTTATGTGCTATTAAGAGTTGTTGATAGATAAGCTTGTTAGGAAATTCCAATCAGTGTAATTGTTTTAAGTTTAGACAGTGGTGAGTTCTATACTGAGATGCTGTGGCAAATCGAGCTATATTGTGGTAAGATGTAGTCAGTTTCCTAAGGTTACCTTTAGAGAGATTAGTGTAAATAGAGGAAGCATACAGAAGGGTAGAGATAAGATGTGATTGTGCTAAGGTGGTCCGTGCTTCGGGTGTAAGGAAGGGTTTGATTCGATACAGTGAACCAATCTTTTTATTGACTGCTTTTATTGTGTTATTGATGTGATAATCATAGTTAAGATGATTATCAATAGTAACACCAAGCAGTTTTGTCGTAGAGTCGGGGGAAATGTGGGAATTATCACTTGCAGTAATAGTGAAGTTTAGTTGGGTAGATTTGTGGGTAGGTGAGAATAGTAATAGTTTAGTTTTCTTGGGGTTGAGGAGAAGACATCTTTTTGAAAACCACTGTTCAACGGTTGAAAAGGTTGATTGTGTGAGAGACTGGAGTTCTATTTGAGAGGAAGCTGTACAAATTATGGTAGAATCATCTGCATATTATTTACAGGTAGTGTTTTGGATAGATGATTGGAGATCATTAATAAAGATAGAAAATAGAAGTGGGCCTAGTATAGATCCTTGAGGTACTCCTAAAGAGATAGGAAGTAGAGCAGATAAAGAATTTTTCCAGAGTACTGCTTGTTGACGGTTTTCAAGATAGGATGAAAACCAGGTTAAGGAAGAGTAATCCAAGGCAAGGGATTTAAGTATGTGTAGAAGAATTGTATGGTTTACCATATCAAAGGCTTTTGACAGGTCTAGGAAAAGAGAGGAGGTTAGTTTGTTGTTGTTACGGTTACAGTTGATAGTGTTGGTAAAAGAAAGTAGAGCAGTGGTGGTACTATGTGAAGGTCTAAATCCATGTTGAGTGTTAGCTAGTAGGTTGTTATGGAGGAGATGGTTAAGTAGTTGTTTGTGTATGCATTTTTCCATGATTTTAGCTAGAGGAGATAATAGTGCTATAGGGCGAAAGTTAGAAAGGTCAGTAGATTTACCTCCTTTGTGTAAGGGTATGATGTATGATATCTTCCAGATTGCTGGGAAAGTACTTTCTTTTATGGATCTGTTTATTAGGATAGAGACAGGGTAGGCAATAGCTTTAGCTGCTATTTGCAGGAATTCAGCAGGAAGCTTATCTGCTGAGGGGGTACAGTTTTTGTAAAAGAGATTGTATATAGGAGGTGGATATGGGTTGCAGTTGAAGGGGAGGGAGAGAGTCATTGAAGCTACTTAAGAGCAGTTGAGAAGTGTCAGGAGATAGGTGGTTAGCTAGACTTTGTATGGAAGTAGTAAAGAAAGTATTGAAGTTATTGGCTATTAAAGAGGGATCATCAGGGTCTGAATCCTGTGGGTTGGGTGTAACTATTTTGCCTGGGGTTAGTAGATTGTTAATAGTGGACCAGAACTTTTTTGGTTCTTTTTTGGTGGATTGCTGAAGTTCAAAGTAATAATTATTTTTATCTGAAAGGATGGCTTTTTTAGTACTGTTTCTGAGCTCTCTAAATTTTGATGATCTGTTGGGTTTCTAGAGGAATGCCATTTATTCCAAGATTTATTTCTGAGTATAATTTTATGCTTAGTATTAGAGGTTAGCCAGGGTGCTGTTTTAGTCTTTGTTCTAATGGTGCGACTTGGGGCATGTTGATTTAGGATTGCAAGGAATGTTGAATTGAAGTGTTCAACAGCCTTGTTGAGTATGAGATGTTTTAGAGGGGTCCAGTTGTATTGTGAAAGTTCTGTTTGAAACTGTTCGGGATTAAATTGTTTTTTGGAGTATAGTGTTCTGTGAGTGGAAGGTAGGTTTAGGTTAGTTTTAGTTCTAATGATGTAGGTGGGGGAGTGATCACTAAGGTCATCTGGAAGGATGCCAGTTTGGTAGGTTTGCAGGGGGGAGTTAGTAAGGATCCAGTCTAAGGTGGTTTCTTTTTTGCTTGTTTTATTGATTCTAGTGGGACTATTAATGAGTTGTTTGAGACCATAAAGGTTATATGGAAAGTAGGGTTAATATTGTTACATGATTTCCAATCTATGTTAAAGTCCCCAAGGGATAGTGTTTCTTGAGGGAGTTTATTAGAGAGTTGTTCAAGAATTTGTTCTAAGGTGGGGATGTTATTTCCAGGGGGGAGATATGCACAAATGATGTTTATTGCTGTAGTAGTGTTGATTTGTATTTTGGAGCAAATTATTTCGGCATTGTTGTTTTGGGTAAGGGTAAGGGTAAGGACAAGAGGAGTAAGCTTTAGGTTTGTTTTATATATAATTGCTACTCCCCCACCCTTCCTGGTGGTGCGATCAAGTCTAACAATGTTATAACCAGGTGGGGTGATTTCAATGTCTTTAATTGAAGGCTTTAGCCAAGTTTCTGATAAGCATAGAATATCAAAGTTGTGTGTTTCTAGTAGGGCATGGAGTTGACTAATTTTGTTACAGATGCTACGTATATTGAGATGGGCCAAGGATAGTAGGTTAGAGGGTTTAGAGGGTAAGAGAGAGAAGGGTTTGGTATGGTTTTGATGTGTTTTGGTTTTATTATCTTGTGGGCCTGGGTTGGGGTGTATGTCGCCATCTTGTAGTAGGTGGAGTAGTGTAAAATATTTTTCTAGTCTAAGTTTTTGGAAAGCGACAAATATTTTCTTTGTTTTAGATTTTAGTAGTTTGCAGTGTAGTAGCCTGTGGTATTTGGCAAGAAGGTAGATGGATTGTGAGGAGGTGGGTGAGAAGGATGGGGATAGGGATGTTGCAGGTGTACAGGTGTGTTTTGAGGGAAGTGAGAGAGAAACAGTTAGGGAGTGTTCATAGGAGGTTAGGAAGTAAGTGGCAATAAGAGAGGAAAATAGTAAAAAGGAGATAGGTATTTTCAGTTGTGATTGGAGGGTAGTTGTAGGCATGGTAATGTAGGTGTAGGTTTGCAGAGAAGATGGATGTAGTCTATTGGTGAGTTTTAAGGTGAGAGTACCTTAGGAGGGTAGGGCAAATGTTAAGGGCTATGATGTTTTAGGTGTGCTAGTAAGAGAGGGGTGGGGCTAGTTATATTAGGTAAGTGGGTGTATCTACATTCAGGAGGGCTGCACAATTTGGAAGCTTTGAATATGATTGGGGAGGAAAACCAAGGGGTGTGACCAGAGGCAAGTTAAATGTAGGACCCCTGGGGGTGGGTGGGAATTGGAGGTAGGGAGGGGAGCGGAGTGAGTCCGCAGGGCGAACGGAGCGGGAAGAGCCAAAGAAGAGAGGTTGAGGGGAAAACAATCAGTGATGTGCTTATAGTAAAGGTAAGTAATCCAAGGGGATGGAAGAATGCTTGGTGTATGAGGTCTAAGTGAGGTAAGGCTGAAAATATCAGAGAAGGAGATGGGAGGAAACTGCACAAAAGGCTAACAGATAATAGGATACATAGGAATTATTAGGTAGAAAAAGTCTGCAGGGATAAGTAATTCTAGGAGAAGGGAGCCACCTAGTGGACTCAGCAGGTATTGCTACCAGGACTACTTACTGGGTTTGTGGTTATGGAATGGGGCAGGTAGCAGGAGATACTAATGGGTGTGAGTGGTCAAGTGGATGGGAGAAGCTAAGGTTGGCTGCTGGCTGATCTTGCTTTGGGAATAACAATTACACAGGGTGAGAGAAGCTTACAAATTGTTATGAAAACCTGGAAGAGCTGTAGGACGTACTTTCTTGTATCTTGTCAGGAGGAAGTTATCCAAAATTGTATAGTTTTGGTCCCTAGGTAGGGTAGGAGGCAGGAGTCTTAAATAGGGTACACGATCCCAGACCTACAGGTGGTCAGTAAGTAATAGAGTTTCTTGTATCTTGTCAGGAGGAGGTTATCCAAAATTGTATAGTTTTGGTCCCTAGGTAGGGTAGGAGGCAGGAGTCTTAAATAGGGTACACGATCCCAGACCTACAGGTGGTCAGTAAGTAATAGAGTTTCTTGTATCCTGTCAGGAGGAGGTTATCTAAAATTGTATAGTTTTGGTCCCTAGGTAGGGTAGGAGGCAGGAGTCTTAAATAGGGTACACGATCCCAGACCTACAGGTGGTCAGTAAGTAATAGAGACTCTTATGAGTCTCCAAAGGCAGGAACGCACAGCAGCCAGGGAAATCTAAGTGGCTCATTGCCAAGGCCAGGGCATACTGGGCACGCCTCCTTCTGCCTACTGGGGCAGGCTCAGGTTGTTCCTCCTCCGAGTCACTCTGTGCCTGGGCAGGCCTTGGCAATGGTGGGGGGCTGTGTGGCCCTGCCCCATTCTGTTTCTGCTGCAGCTGTTTCTTCAGGATCATATTGTGTAGCATGGCACATACTAGGACAATTTGGGTACATGTAGCTGGTGAGTACTGCAAGGCTCCACCGGATGTGTTCAGGCACCAGAACCATGACTTGGGCATCCCAAACACACGCTCTACTATAATTCTGGTCTGTGCTTATGCCTCATTATGGAGTTCTTGTTTGGCCATTTCCATGCTTACTACATGATATGCAGCTTTTATTTGGGGTTGTCACAGCTCTGTTTTGGATTTTGCAGAAATGTACATTTCTGCAGATAGCACTAGTCTTGCACTGACTGTTGCAAGCTTCCTGGATTGCAAAATCACCTCATTTGCATATATTTCTCCTGTAAATGGGGTGATTTGCATACCAGGGCTTAGTCCGTGCAGGATTAGTGCAGGAGTCCTCGTGCACACCCCTGCAGGCTGTTCCTGGATCGCACTGCAGACATATTGTCTGCTTGAGCTCCTGCACCGATCTTGCACTCTGAGCAAGCTCTTGAGAATCTGGGGGTATATGTATATATTTATATATATTTTTTGATTTCCAAATGGACTAAGGTTGATGTATTTTCAGCCATGTAGTATATTGTCTTGGATAAAATCACAGACTTAATAATCTGGTTACGAACAAAAAAACAAAACTAGTGAACCAAAGAGCGTAACGAGTCCAGGAAAACCTCAAAGATGCAAA
Organism: Protopterus annectens; assembly: GCF_019279795.1. Taxonomy (NCBI): domain Eukaryota; kingdom Metazoa; phylum Chordata; order Ceratodontiformes; family Protopteridae; genus Protopterus; species Protopterus annectens. The sequence goes on from NC_056725.1 coordinate 84,790,838, forward strand.
AAATCACGTAAACGTACTTTATTAGGAACGTTTTCGCCTCTGTAAGCACAGAAGCTTCTTCAGACAAGAAAAAAGCGCCAAATGAACACAATTTAAATCCTTCAATGCTAATGCCATGATGCCATTTCCTTGACAACAAAGGCAAACAGTTTCTATTTAAACACATACATATACAACAACCAAATAAAATATATATTATAAAACATCTCCCATAAATATATATAGTAAAAATATTAAAAACACATCTAACAGCATAAAGCACATACCTAAAATATAAAAAGGTTTGCAAGTGTGTATAAAAGAATAAACCTAAATACAAAGGTGAACCTAACAAATTAAGTAAATGTAACTGTAGGTATCATATAAGGACAACTCTTAACAAATAAAGGTGCACATTTGCTACCTAAGATAACTTTTATATTTTAAAGCAACAGAAATATTGCAGGCTTCATTCAACCCGGGGGCAGAAAAAGCATCTAATAAAAGTTGCCATTCCAGTTCCCTTGTTTCAAGTAGGAGGGGTTGAGGACCCCCCCCAATACCAACTCTAACAAGATCGATACCCATAAAGTGAAAGCTATGCCCAGCATGATCTAAAATATGTTTCGAAAGGGCATTATCACATGACGAGCCCTAGGACACCGGTTTTATTTGGGTCTAGTAACGCTCCTTCTATGGATGACCCTAAGAGCATTGACGTGCTTTTGCTTTCACTTACTCAACGGCTTGATGCCCTAAATTCGTGTCTGGATAGGATTGAGACCAGCGAAGCGTCAGTGTCACGGAACTTAAATCCAAGTCAACCAGCTTCTAACTACAATGGTCCGGTGAGCGGATTTTCTGACTTGATGCAACCAGGTCAACCCCAGCGGTCCTTTTCAACAGCTGGGAGTTTAAACATTGAACAGGCATCTTCTAGTACCAGGAGCTGTTTGATACCAGGGTCGGAAGACCGTAACAGTCGTGGTAAACTTGTTAATAACGTGCCTGGATTACTTGAACAGAACTTTGTTGCTAATGGTGTGAGCACTGATTTTAACAACTTTAATAATAATCCTGGGCTTATTGGTGTGCCTACATTTTCCGAGTGGGCAGGGAATACTGAGGCTCTCGATTTTGGTTCTTCCCTTCCACCAGGTCCACCGGCTTCAGGAACTGAGACTACAGGTAATTGTACAGACAGTATTTCTGTGAACCTTAAAGTTTTGGACAACAAAATGTTAAAAATAAAGAAACTACAATTAGAGGTTTCTTACTTTAAGCAGTGCATAAAAGAAAAAATCATTCCCAAGGGGTTGAGAAGCTCGTTTGTTCCTACTGGCCTATTCCAAGACTCTTTGTTTATTGATGACCTTACCAACCTTTTTAATAAACAAGGCTTGGAGTTGTTAGACTTAATGGTGAAACACTACTCAAATTACATTGGGATGTTGTTGGCTGAAACTAGCGTTCTGAACGAGAAAATTAAATCTGATATTAATTTTGTTCGATATAAATACGATTATAATCGTATTTTTCAGAGCATTGATGCGCTGTTAATTAAACTTAAAACCAACAAAAACAAAAAACTTTCTAGAGATAGGCAAGCCTATGCTAACTGTACTGTTTACCCTAATCTTCACAAGAACACTAATAGGAATAATAACTTGCCCGATGCACATAATAAAAGTGCTAACGACAGAGGGGTAACGCTTTCTGATACTGCCCCGGAGGAAGGTGACCATGATATTGATGATGGTGATGAAAGCCCTTCGTTTCAGGAACCAAGGAGGAGTAGTAGAATTAAGGCCAATTACAACAACCATGGTAACCGTCCTAATTATAGAGGCCAACAGAAGCCTTTTTTAGGGCGCAAGAACTACCAGCGACAGAACAACAAGAACAAATTCAAATAGAGCCCACTATCGGGCCTCTTGGGGCCACTTCTCTTAAACCAACTATTTTGACCAATATTAAGGGAGACTTCACAGTCTATAACTTTTCTCACATTAATATCGAAAAGGACTTGATTGAATTGCTGGCGTTTGGTCTTTCTTTTGTTCCTGACCAGAAGATTCACCTGCCTAAGCTCTTAATTGACTTTAAATGTTTTGTACGCAGTTTAAATCTCAAGGTGTTGTTTAATGGTGATTCAACAAGGGATAGACCCTTATTCAAGCTGCTGAGTGTTTTTAACCCTCCTTTACATCCCATTTTGCACACCTTTGAGAATGTTTGTGAATTAGATTTTAGACAGTTTTTTGAAAATGTTAAGTGGTTTGATAACCAAAGTAACATTTCACGTGACAAAAGAACAGCCTTGAGAAATATACGCAACCTTCCCATTAGGGTTATTAAACCAGACAAGGGTGGGGGTCTAGTCATTTTTGATAAGGATGACTATATCGAAAGAATGCTAACTGTATTGAACTCCCCCGCTTATGAAATTTCATCTTTAAATGAGATGACAGGCCAATACAACAGGATTAAAGGGTATTTTAGGGACTTGTTTATTGAAGGTAGGATTGACGTCGACACTTTCAACTTCATAAACATTTCCTTCCCAAGGGTCCCAGTTATGTTTGGGATCCCTAAAATTCACAAAAACCTGTCTGATCCACCAATGCGTGCCTTAGTTGATGGGAGATGTTCAATCACCCACCCTAGTGCAAGAGTTGTTGATTATATTATTTCTAAATATCTCAGGTTAATACCTCAAATTTGCAAAGACTCTTGGTCTTTCTTGAAGTCTATAAATGACATTCCATTTGACCCGTCCTTTAACTTCTTAACCATCGATGTGGTGGATTTGTATACTTCCATACCACAACAAGAGGCATTGGAATGGGTTGAGCTAATGTTGTTACACTTAAAGGCTCCGAAAGATGAGATTGCTGTTGTTACACTTCTTTTGGACATCATTCTGTCTTCTAACTTTTTCATTTTTAACAACTGCCATTACTTGCAGAAAAGAGGGATTGCCATGGGCTCTCCTTGTGGGGGCAGCGTGGCAAACTTAGTTGTCGCTTATTGGGAGAAAACCTTCCTCCTAAATAACCCTAAGTTTAAAAATCTTATTAAGTTTTACACACGCTTTTTAGACGACGTGTTTGTATTTATTCAGGGAGATGAAGATGTTGCTGCAGATTTGATTAATTACATGAATGAATCATCCACATTTTTAAAATTCACTTACCATTTTTCAAATAGTGAAATTGACTATCTTGATGTTAAATTGGTTAAAGACCTTTATAACAACCGACTCCTGTCCAGTAATTTTAGGAAGCCTACTTATTGTAACGCTTTCTTGCATTTTTCCAGTAACCATCCTTGGAAACAGAGGAGGTCGATTGTTAAAGGTCAGTTGGTTAGAGCAGTTCGTATGTGTAACACCTTAGTGGCCTTTGAACATGAGTGTTCTACCCTGAAAAACATGTTTCTCAACAGGGGGTATCCGATTGAGTTAATAGATAACTTAATCGAAGAAGTCTCCTTGAAAAGAGATAATGGATTTTACCAACCTCTCCTCCAGGGAGGTAAACTGACCACTACTGGCATTGTGGATGGTTCTTTTTCCTTTTCGGAACTTGAATTTAATCAACATGAAACCAGTTGTTCTGCACCTCTTCAACCTTTGTCACGTCGTGATTTTAAGGCTAGTTTGATCATTACACATAACAGACATGTTAACGGTATTTGTTCTATTGTTAAGAAGAACTGGCATTTTATTTTAAACAATGCCTTTCTATCTGACATTTTGGGTCCTTACCCCTCTTTTGTTTTTAAGAGGGGTAGTAACTTAAAAGATCTTTTGCAAACAGGGGATTTTTTATACCCCCCATCGAGGCAAACTGGGACATTTATTTGCGGGGCTTGCAACTGGTGTAGGCTTTTGAAGGTAGGGAGCTCATTCACCATTAAAGGTGAAAAATTCACTATAAAACACAAGATTAGTTGTGACACTAAGTCTGTGGTTTATATTGTGTTCTGTAATTGTTGCCCTGCATTTTATGTTGGTAAAACGGACCGTAGATTACGCGACCGTGTTTACCAGCATAATTATGCTATAAAAAATAAAAAAGGTGATAATGCCCTTTCGAAACATATTTTAGATCATGCTGGGCATAGCTTTCACTTTATGGGTATCGATCTTGTTAGAGTTGGTATTAGGGGGGGGTCCTCAACCCCTCCTACTTGAAACAAGGGAACTGGAATGGCAACTTTTATTAGATGCTTTTTCTGCCCCCGGGTTGAATGAAGCCTGCAATATTTCTGTTGCTTTAAAATATAAAAGTTATCTTAGGTAGCAAATGTGCACCTTTATTTGTTAAGAGTTGTCCTTATATGATACCTACAGTTACATTTACTTAATTTGTTAGGTTCACCTTTGTATTTAGGTTTATTCTTTTATACACACTTGCAAACCTTTTTATATTTTAGGTATGTGCTTTATGCTGTTAGATGTGTTTTTAATATTTTTACTATATATATTTATGGGAGATGTTTTATAATATATATTTTATTTGGTTGTTGTATATGTATGTGTTTAAATAGAAACTGTTTGCCTTTGTTGTCAAGGAAATGACATCATGGCATTAGCATTGAAGGATTTAAATTGTGTTCATTTGGCGCTTTTTTCTTGTCTGAAGAAGCTTCTGTGCTTACAGAGGCGAAAACGTTCCTAATAAAGTACGTTTACATGATTTTTTGCATCTTTGAGGTTTTCCTGGACTCGTTACGCTCTTTGGTTTAATAATCTGGTTAAATAAGAGATACCACATCATTATAAATTTTATTTAAAGTACATAAGGGTTATATTATTATAACAGCTACTAAGTAGGGCAGAACCAGCTCGAATGTCATACTGATGGGGGAAGGGATGTGAATTTAACATGTGTACCAATAACATTTTGTTTTACAGCACAATAAACCACTCCCATGCCTGATAAAAAAGTATATATATATGTTTAGAAAGCTTGTGAGGAAACTATTACTCGGATATTTTTTGTTTTACTTGGATCGCTCGTCTGTGTACTTAATAAAGGATTTTCGACTGGAAACAGACTGCCTGTCTTGCTTGGATTACTTTTGAATGCTTAGTAATTCTGTACAATATTTCATATTTTATATATATATATATATATATATTTTTTTTTTTTTTTTTACTTAAGATGAGTTTACTTTTACTACTTCTACTACTATTGTCTGATCTGATTAATATACAGTGATTAACTAGAAATATATGGACTGAAAATCTTCCACACAGAGAAGTTTCTTACACTGTTTTGTTTTTGGACCCACTATAGTGGGTTGTTTGAGACTTCAGGGATACCACGGAGATTACAGATTCAATATTTCCAGGCAAAAAACTTAGGATTTGGAACCACAAGTTTGCTTTCCTGTGATCCAGCATGTTGTTCTACACTGAGCCTCATTTCGTGTTCCCAATGATAAATGCATTATCCGGTATGTTTTGATAAAGTTATATGGGCATGCATAAGACCTATTTGTATCACTACTGTTCTATACTATACTATACTGTACTATACTATACTATACTATACTACACTATACTATTCATGTCTTGGTCAGATAGATTACTACATCAGAATACTATATGTGATTCATCTTAATTTGTACATTATTTCTTTAAATCTTATTGATTTTGGCTTCATGTTCATACTACCTCATGTATCTATTAAGAGGAACTGGTCTGTTATGTAATGTGGACAAGTTTTCTGTTTGGCATTATGTCTATGCATTTCACTAGTATTTTTAAGATGATTTCACAGTTAGCCTAAGACTAAACACAGTACATTCTTTGGAGAACACAATCTGAATTTTATAATGCTACATTACTGTATTTTATAAAGTGCAACTGATATGCGAAGAAATTGTGAAAAGCAGCTCAGAAAACCTACAGGTATTTATTATAGGATTGCTAACAATATGGTGGAGTTAGTTTACAAGTTTAATCTCAAAGTGCGACTATAGCATATAAGCATAAATTAGACAGGCTATCACACAGTAGCCGTATAATCTGAGCCCAATGTTACACTTTTTCCTGCCTTATTAGTGAACTGTACCATTAGATAAAACAACTGGTACTGAAACTGGATGAGCTTAAGTACTGGAGCTTCCTTTGCAAGCTGTAGTCTGTCAGCCAATCAGAGAAGAATCGTACCGAGAAGACTGAATTTTGCATCATTGTCTTAGCAATCTTTTTTACTAGAAAATATAAAAGAACACAACGCAGGAGCTGTAGCAATAGTATTTGTTTTAACAAATCAGGCTTTCCATTCTGGCTTTTGAGGTTTGCTTTCTCTATGGCCTGACATGAAGCAAGAGTGATGTTGTTGCTATGGTAACAAGAGACAGTGGAAGGTACCAAGAGTAGATGAAATCAGAAGCGAGAGGGATAAGAGAAAGAAAAGGAAAGGAAAAGCAAGGAAAGGAGGGGTGTGTGTTTTGGAATTTGTGATTCTTCTGGAGGCCAAAAATATTTTTTTTAAAGGTGTAATGGCAGACAGACTCCCAGGATATGTAGGGCTGTATGACACAACCTCACTTCTTCAGTACTGCAATGGTAAGTTAAAACAGAATGCAGCTTTTCAAACCTGAAGTGGTAGCACTTATAAGAATAGACTCTAACAGTAGTTAATGGTCTTTGAAAAAAAACTTATTTAAGCTAATACATTTATAACAGAGTTATGTACTTAGCTGTGTTTATAATTTCCATTGCTGTATGATATATTTTATCATTAGCTTTAGAGGTAAAGTAATAAATTACAAAACTCATACACTGATACTGATTGCTTTTCAGTCTTGGAGCTTAATTGCCAAATCCAGGAAAATACTGTTGCATTTTGTATTTTTGCATACCATGAGTTATTCCAGCTGCTTTTCCCCCTTATGTTACAAAGCATTTAGTACTTATTATAATGAGATCTTAAAGCTCTAGCATTCTGTTCTTGTGAAGGTGCAAACATCCTAACTCTAGAAAACATAGTAAGTCTCCTGCTCATTCTTAAGGGGTTGTAATTGTCACCTTGAGGGACATATGAAGCATGTGACCGCTGGTATGGTTTCTGAGTTTCTGTAGCCTACTGATGAATGGATTATTACAATATGTATTTTATGTTATTTTGTGTGCAATTTTTTTGTGTTATTATGGTGGGGTAACTTTAGCAACCATGAGGGCTAATGTCTCAATTAAAGCATTTAGAAATTAAGGCTGCTTCACTGTAACAAGTAATAGTTGGTTCAACTTGCACTAAATTGGAAAATGATTATAAACTGTCATCTGTCAGATTTTGCATAAAGCAAATGAGCTTGAGCTAAGATTAGTATAATGTACACTCTATTACACTGCTTCTTCGCAGCATGGCTAAGACACTTAAAAGGGTGTGCAAGCTATATTTCACTCAGGTCATATGGGTAGATTCCAAAATGCAATTGGTTTGGTACTTTAATGTGTGTCACATTATAGAGAAGGAAGTCAGATTTAGACTAGGTGGAGAAGTCAAATCATCATCAGTCACTTTCCACTCCATACTCCTTGTATAACCATAGTGGTTACTTAATACTGTGTAACACTGTGCTGTGAGTACAGAGCTGCTGTATGAATGCAGAATAGAACCAGGGGCGAACTTTCAGCATGTTCTATACAAAGGGGTGGGAGGTGCCTGCCAACTCAGTACTATGAATATTTATCTCTGTTCTGTAGGGCAGAGGTTTTAAAAAATGCATATGGAAAACTGCAATCAGACAGCATTTGGTTGTTTAATAATAATTAATGAACTTGCAGATTATATAAAGCTCTGTTCTGTGAATGCACTGCCCCATATTATAAATGCAAGTTAGCTGTCATATTTTCTAGTGTTGATTTCAAAATATAGATTTTAATTTCTTTGTATCGGTATTACTTTTATAATTGTGACTGTGATTTTGGCATCTGCTTCTGTCATTGTTTTGCAACTGATCAAGCCTGTCTTTTGTTTGTTTCTGTGGAAATATTTCCTATTTAACTTGCATATCTGAACACAAATTACCTAAAAGCAAACCATTTTAGTCAAATGACTGTCTTGGTGAACTAATGTTTTAAAGCCAAGTAATTTTAATGGGCACGCCGTGAATCTCATAGATTTTTTGCTGTTCATTACAATGTTTACTAAAGGATGTAGTCAGCATTGTTTCATCGATGACAGATAAATACAGAATGTCTACCACTAGATGTCTTCAGACAGGAAAAACCTGAAGACCGTCTGCACAAGTACAGCTATAGTAAAAAAAAAAATCAGGCTGTGTGGTAACACCTGACAGCATTTGACACTTCTCTGGCTGCAGCTACAGAAGGAACTAAAGCTCATTATCTCCTGTTCCTATTATATTTTCCATGCACTTTAGTCTGGAGAAAGAGTGTTCAGCTTGTTTCTACCTGTGGTTTAGGAATAAAAGCTTTACACTGATGAGATCCAGGTAGTTTTCCCAAGAAAACATTGTTTATGGCTAATGCATCATCCAAAGGCTTGGATATGAAGCTGCTAGTGTGGTATTTATAGCTGATATTCTCACAGTAGGTAATATGATTCAGTTCTGATCTGTTACTCCAGACACAGACGTGCACACATATACACACACACACACACACACACACACACACACACACACACACACACACACACACACACACGCACACACATGCACACACACGCACACACACACACACACACACACACACACACACACACACACACACACACACACACACACACACACACACGTGCACACATAGACTGCCTTGTTGTCTGTGTTTGTATCTCTCTCTCACTCTCTCAATCACAAGTAAATCATTTACTTTTATTGAAATCATGATTAGAAAAATATGCATGTTTAAAGCCATGTTGCACTTCATTATAAACAAATTAAAGGATTTCTGTGTATGTTTTCTTGTTGTGATAATCTGATGGACCAGATTAGACCACATCCATATATTTTATGAATAAAATAAAGGCAGATAAAAATTATGTGACTAGCGTATGGTTGCACTCTAGGAAGATGTGTGTTGGCAGATTTGAAACATGAGTATTCAGTTTTGTACCCCAGTATTTCAGCTTCTATGCCACAATACCTCCAAATTTGTGGAAAACTATATTAAATTATATATCAGCTCAGAGGTCCTACAATAAATTTTGTGCTCTGTATTGTACTTCTTGTCCTGGCCTGTTTAATATATGCATGAAATGAATATAAACAATTGTATCATGTGTGTAACAAGCAGAAATTTTTCAGTTACATAGCAATTTTGGCAATGTGAGTGACATTTTGTGAAAGAGCCACTTTAATAGAACATATATAAAACCAGTGCTATATGCTTTGTTAAACCTTCTCAATATGGTATAGTTCATTTTAATATGAATTAATTTGGTGAATAACAACTGCACATGGTTATTGGAAACTGTATATTAAATAAAGGCATTCATAAAAATTTACAAAAAAGCCAGTATAATAGCTTAGGCCAAGTTATGTTGGTGTTCATGCTATACAAAATGTTTCTGCATTTGGAAAAATGAGAAAAACAGTGCTGTGTTCTTTGCAGTTCTACACTATGAAAGATACACCTCATAAAAGAGTATTTCTAGTGCTAATGCCTAGTGATACAAATGCTTTGTACTGCGTATACAGTACTTGCCCAGCTGCCCAATGTAATGTATTCTAATGTGAATGATGAAAGTGGAGGTTCACAAATGACACCTTGAAATTGCATCACTACATTCATACAGTGATACAGTACATAACGCATGGCTTCGGCCTAGCTGGTGACCTTGTGGACTTAGTACAGATTTCCTATGCATTGTTGGTTTCAGGCATGGCTGGGTAGTAAATCAAGATGCTTTTGACAGCCTTTGGAAATTATAGCAATGCACGTGTACTGCACTGCTGCACCTGACGAACAGCCTCAGTAATGATCATCTGTTAATGACTGATCAGAAGGAACAAGGCGCTGTTGTTACTAATATACAGTTGTCAGAGAGGCCATTTGTTTACTATGAGATGACACCTCACATTGCAACAAATTCTGGTTATGGAAAACTAGAGTTAAAGGTTTATATTACCTACAAAATGTGTCTCTGTCTTTGGGACAATGATATTTTGCATCAAAGTCTACACTGCATACTTTATCATTTCTGTTTCGTCAGGTGTGCTTTTGGGGTATAAATGCAAAGTGATATTGAAATTGTGTTCCTGACATTACCAGAATATGTATTTCCCTAAGTTAACCTTTAACCAGCTTTCTGAAGTCACAGCATCAAACAGTTTTTGAAGTGCCTCTACTTTTTTTTTACATTTAGCCCTCTTTTCAAGGGTTATCCACATTATTTGTGTGAGAAGTGACAAAATTGAAATCTGTTATGTGACCTTGAGGCACCTCATAATCAAGTTGTATTTTAGAAACTGCTTAATTAGAAAATATGTGCTATTTTCCTGTACAGATGACATAACTAATTTATTGTGACATACCTAATGACACTTTGGTCAGGCTGCAGTTGAATTTACAATAATACAAGGCTATTATTCTTTAGTGCATAGTTGTAGACTTGTAAAGTTTATACTGCTTTGAAAACTACAGCACATAACATGTGCCTGTGTCTAGTATTATGTCTAATTTGGCTTGGTAAGTTTACAAAGTTTTGTTGCTGTCTGTACTGCCAGAGTTAGTGAGTTCAGAAATGGTTCCTTCTTTTCAAGAAGAAGATATATAATTCTTAGAATGCCTCGCAATGACAATGAATATTGGTGTGTTTTTCCAGTAAAAAAAGAAACACATTATTTGGCAGCCAATATAGGCACCCCAAACTTAGGCCATTTACCGTTGATGCTATCTGTGCCATCAAGTTGTAACTTACTTAAAATCCTTCAGTTCAACATCTCTTACATAGTTATCTTTCTGCCTGAATCAAGAATGCTTTAGTTTTGCTAGAGTATTTTTCCTTCTCCACTGATACATGGCATTACATGGCATGTAATACTAACACTATACTACTGATATAATTATTTAAACTGTAGTTGTTTTTTGCATTATTTTCAAAGACTGCAAAATTATTGTTCTTAAAATGTTTTGTAATACTTTGGAGTTTTTCTCACTGGGCCTCCACTGAAAATGAGTTCCTACCCAGTCAGATGTTCATGGTAATCAGATGTCAATCAAGCCATCAAAATCAATCAATAACATACAAGGAAAGCTGAGTAACAAGCTTTCAGTTTCATACGAGTGTGCATGTGTGTGTGTGAGCACACACACACACACACACACACACACACACACACACACACACACACACACACACACACGCACACACGCACGCACGCACGCACACACACACATGCACACACGCACACACGCACGCACACACACACACACACACACACACGCACACACGCACACACGCACACACGCACACACACACGCACACACGCACACACACATACACACACAACTGAATGTATTCACATTGTGCTGTAACCTTCCATGTAGAAAGATATTCTCATATTTCACCTCAGTCACACCTTGAAGTATTTATGTCAGTATGTTATATTCCCTTTTCTATTATTCTATTCATATGATGATGACCTTCATTGTGTTCTCATACAGGTTATAATACAGCATTTCATTGTACTACAAATGCTCAAGACCTAAGTTCTTGAAGACCGCTGTCTCAAAGTTAGAGACTCAAATGTCTTTTAACTCATGCAAGCTGAGTGTCACACTTGAACTCAATATGAGTTCAGGCAAGCAGCTGCCATACCTTACACAAACACATTATTCATGTTTGAGCAAGGTAAGTGCGGCAGCCATAGGAAGGTAATGGGAAAGGGTGGGAGTGAAGATTAGGGTAGCAGTCTGTAAAGGGATTTAGATTTAGGGAGTGAGTGGGTAGTTTTAGATGGTTTACTGTCATTTTAGCAGTCGCAACAATGTCAAATTGCTAAATAACATAGGCAGAAGGTTGCAAGATGAGGATGCAGAGGATTACTTGTTTGAACAATGTCAAACATTGAATATCCTGACCTGCATAGACACAGGAACAAATGCTAACATGGGCCAGAAGTGGGGGCAAGTCCAGGTGTTCAAACAAGTTGTCCTCGGCATTCTCGTCTTGCAACCATCTAGTCATGTTATTTCACAATTTCGCATTGTAGCAATCACTAAAATGATAGTATATCATTTTACAGTTAGGAAAGTGGAAGGAGGATTTTAGGTTTGGGGAGCAGAAGGGGAGTTTAGTTTTAGGGAGCAATTGGGGAATTCAGATTTAGAGAGGAGGCTTGGAGTTTTAGGTTTAGGAAGGGATTAGGGACTTTAGAGGAAGGGAGGAAGAGTGGTGCTTTATGTTTAGGGAGTGATCGGGGATTTTAGATTTAGAGAGTGAAGTTTTTGGGTATGGGAATGAGGGCTCAGGTTAGAAAGTGGAATGGAGTTTTAAGATCAGAGTTAGGGCTCCGGTAGGGCTAAACAATTTCATATTGTCAAGTCTTGGGATGGATAAATAATTAAGGAAGATCAGGTTAGTGGGTGTTAGAGCACTTGCCTTTTTAAGCAAGTGGCAGCAAGCAAGTGTGTGCTGTGAGCTATAAACATGTGAGTACTTGTAGACCCACAGCAGTGCCAGTAACGTGAGTGTCATATAATTAGCAAATAGAAGTGAAAGGAATACAACTTACTTCTCTTGGCTACAGGAAGCAGCTCATTTACACTTCCGGGCCTTAATCCTGTGCAGTAGGTTAACCTGTAGTATTTTCACAGGTTCCAAGAAGAAAAGCAAGAATTTTTAATGTTATAGGTTATACATAATTTGAACAGTTCTGTAAAACTTTTGATTTCCAGTCATTTTTTGTCTAATTTATATTTACCCTTTTTACTCTTTTAATTTTGAGAACTATAGTTGTTTGTCACCTGGAAAGCTACAACTATGTGGTTTTCCCGGCTTCTGTCTTAGTTCTTCTTTTAGAATGTGGACTGCAGAACCCATGACAGAAAAATCGTTTTTCTAATCTTTTGGGTTACCTGAGGTCCATCAATGCAAAGTAATGTCCTAGCTGAAGGCCATTAGATCTGCTGCATTGTTTGATTTTACCCACAAAACACCAGAATAAACTTACAAGCTGAAAAAAACTCTTTTTAATGAGTATAACATATAACACTGAGGCAGCATTTTCAGAGGTGTACACTTGTGAACATTTTCGACAGGTGTAGGTGTGGTCAAGTCTGCAAAATATCCCAACAAACATCCAAAACCAAAAAAGTAAAAAGGTCACATGGACAAACCAATTAGTAAAAACTACAAGAAAACCCTGGGCAAGCTACAGTTTTCACAGTGTTTTGCAGACACCTTAATGGTTATGGACATCAGCTGGGTGTAAAGACCCTGTGTTCCTGAAATACAGACAAAATGTCCACTTATACTGTGTTGACAAGGTCATAAGAAGGACGAAACATGCATGTCCACAGCTAATAGGGTTTGGTTTTATTCACCTGAATGTATCCACCAAGACTTAAAAATAAAAAATAAAAAGTCATGGACATTCAGAAGCCATATAATTGAAACACTCGATGTCCTTAAGGGGTCATTTGCATATATCCCATAGGCCTCTATTACAGGAGGTTTAAGGTATCACTCAGTGAAAACTCTATCTTGGCTGTTTTTTTTCTTGTAGTTTTTGCTAATAGGAATAGTACAAGTAGTAAGCATACATGTTAAAACCTTCCTGCATTAAGTTAGACAAGTTTTGAATACTGGTTTACATACATGCATTGTTTAATGTTGCTAAATCTGATGACTTTTTTTCTGGTCTCATGATCAAGTCTGTCATGTACCATATGTATTATTTGGAGGAGTTAACCATATAAATGCACTTAATGCCATCATACTGTTCTAGACTAATCTGATGAAGCCTTACCTACGTTTTGGTAGTTCCTGAGTTTATTATTTTGCACTTTTTCCTTACCTGCATCAGCCTCAGTAACAGCAGTAAACTGATAATGTTTCTTAGGGCCAAAAATATACCTTTTACTTCATGTCAGCTTTGTCACCCTACTATAATCGACTCTCCAAGTTTATGTAATAAACCTCCCCAGCCCCATCAGTTTATGTAGCCAAAGGCAATGATGCCTTCCTTTCCTGATTAGATTCACCACTTCCTATTAATTAATCCATTTTTCACACATTTAGATTAAGTCTCTTTTCAACAAAGATTCCCGCAGTTGCGATATCCCTCCCATCATAGACTTGGCTTGTGTTAGTCTGCAACCTGAAACCTCTGCACTGTTTTAGCATGTAAGACTATTGGCAGCGGACCTATCCTTATATTATACCTACTGTTTCTTTGTACTCTATTAGCAATCTGTGAATTATTTTGTACTTGTTTCAATTACAGATGGATTGATATCTTGCTGATACTTAACGATCAAGTACATTTAGTATATTACCAAGGACTAGAGAGTGTGTACAGGTGTATATTTTTCCACTCTCCCTAGACATCTCTGCAAAGGTTTTTTGCAACAGGCACTGGTACAAGACACACTTACTGGGGACTCACTGATTCCCATGGTGAGAACTATACTCTTCTGTTTTATAGAGATTACTGCTGTGGCAACTAGGAACTGCGGTGGTGGTGCTGCGGTAGCGTTGTCGCCTCACAGCAAGACGTTGTCCCGTTTGATTCTCAGCTAGAGCATCTTCTGTGCGGAGACATGCATGAAGGGGCGTACCTTCGTTGAAGGTTGTGCATAAGAGCTGGCAACTCGGCATGTAAAAATCTACTGCCAATCATTAGCAGACCGGAGTTCCGCTGTGGTGACCCCTAACTGGGAAAAGCCGAAAGACACAACTGCTGTGGCAACTTGGAGTTATGACACATGTTACCGGCAATCTCTTATAATGCACCTGTTCTGACAGCATTTAGATAGAACAAACTGAAATAAAAGTCAGGGTACTTACGTATTATCGCAACCAAATTTTCGTGGTTGCGAATCTTGCTTCCTTCAATACAGACGACTGTATGAACCAGTGCAAAGTGTTGCTAAAAGTCATTATTGCTGTCCCAAAACCTCTCCACTACCTTCACAGGCAGAAAATCATTAAAAAATCCTCTTCCTGTTTAACGTGCATAACAGACGTATGCTTGAACTGTCAGGGAAGCAAACTGTTGAATAGAATATTTCTACCATGAGGAGGGAAGGGAAACACAGATGCAGGCACAATCTTTTTGCTAAAGTAAGACTTGTTTCAAAATGTGTAAACACAGTGGACAGTAAGTATTGCAATGTGAAAGTTGCCTTACAGTAATGGTTGTCAAAACTGAGGGTGGATGATGTTGATAGGTGACTATGGGTTCCTGATTCCAGGTACTAAGAACACTACAGAAAACGTTACTGCATGTGGAAGCACTTCTTCTGGTAGTTTGTGGCATGTTTGCACCTCAGCATATGTTTGATATTTGATAAAAATACAAAAGTAGAGTAAAAGCATCATGTGTGTGTGTGTGTGTGCGTGTGTGTGTGTGTGTGTGTGTGTGTGCGTGTGTGTGAGTGTGTGTGTGTGTGTGTGTGTGTGTGTGTGTGTGTGTGTGTGTGTGTGTGTGTGTGTGTGTGTGTGTGTGCCTTGTTATGCAGGGGAGACGGATGAGCAATTGTAGTGAGTAAGACAGCATCCCTGACAGTTGAAGCGTGTATGCACTTTACTGCAGGTACATGACATGCTGGCGTTAAAGTGCATACCTGAACAGCGACATAAACTTTGTACTTTTTTACTGAAAACCCAGCCTAAGACAACCCTCAGTGTGACAGAAATCATGTTGTCTGACACTATAACACTTACATTTAAACATCAGGAAGCAACCGTTATGATCACGGAAATCTGGTTGTACCAAAGTCAGTTATCACTTTCTCATTTAACCTTGTTTGGTTCACTGTCATAGAATGCTGCAGTTTATCTTAGACCTAGCGCATACAGAGCCCTTTCTTGTCACTCTGAAAATGCTAGCTGTTATATCACCAGAAAGTTGAATTCATCCTGTCATAGAAACTGTGGTATTTTACCTGACATACAGGATGCAAGGTAGGTACCTCCAGTCACAGGTTCAGCTAGAGTACCCTGACTAGTTGTAGTTATAATTACTACAGTATAATACTTCAGGATTTTAATTTCACTGTTTGTCACATATTTTTTGGTATTTGTTGCCCCAACTAAAAATAGCAACTACTTATCCCATCACAGATACAATGATGTCCTAATAATTATATATCACCAGGGACAAGATTTATACAAAGTGTCCGTACCAATTATGTACTAGCTACATAGGACAGAAATACAGCTATACCCAATGGGCTACCAATAGGAGTAGATAAGCAGAGCAGGTATGAAAGATGAGACTTATCCTATTGCAGCTTGGATACACAGTCCATCACATACATTTATGGCCCCAGAGAAAGTTAATTGATATCTGTATTAAAGCAGATAAATATTGCATATAATGTAAACTGGATTTAAATCTGATGAAGCTCTTTTAAGGGCAAAAGTGTTATCTATTTGTGTTTGCACATTAGAGTTTTGATTTTTAAAGGTTTTGGCATTGTTAACTTTCGTTGACGTTCATTTTCCGTCTTTTCATCTCGGGTTTCTAAATTTCAGTGTAATGGTATTTCGATCTACTGAAGTATATATATATATATATATATATATATATATATTTATATATATATATATATATATATTTATATATATATATATATATATATATATATATATATATATATATATATATATATGCACATAGATATTTATTTTATTTTATTTATTTATTTTACATTTGTTTACCGGGGATGTCCGACTGGGCCAGTGACCCTTTTTCAGCAGAGGCCCACTGTGAAAAGCTCCATTACAAAAACACATTACAAACAATACAAGAAATCAATAACAATTAAGAACACATAACTTTGGTAAATATAGGTAATAAAAAGTTTATACGTAAACAATGAAAATCGAGAGAATAATATAAAGTGGAAAAAAAGAAAACTAACAAATAAACTAGCATGAAATCGCTAGCATATCTATACATTCACACATATGCACATACACATACACATACCTACATATATATATATATATATATATATATATATATATATATATATATACATACATATGTGTGTGTGTGTGTGTGAATATCTATCTATCTATATATATATATATATATATATATATATATATATATACAAACTCTGGCTTTACTCTGTAGCATATCACCAACTCCAACATGATCTGTGCCTAACATATAAAGCTATGTCAAACCCAGAGCTGTTGGGCATGCTACACCTAAAGAAATCCCAATCCCTCCGAGATACACGCTCTAGAGACCTAAACCTTGTCACCACAATAAACAGGACTTGCTGGTGGGCTAGATTCCTGTCCCAGAGACTTCCCATACTCTGGAACAGGCTACCCATCTATGTCAAGCAAAGTTCTTCATTAACACTCTTCAAGAAAAATCTTGATGAGTGGATGGGAAATAGAAAATACACCCCGGAGATCACTTCTGTGTCTCTGCTCGACAGTGGCACAGGAAAATAACTTTCTTGGGTGGCGTGAGCCAGGGAACCTTGTTGGCTAGGCTTATGTAGGTCCTTGGGCCGATAGCCTAGTAGCTACCTATGAACCTATGAACCTGTATGTATTATATATATAGATATATACAGACAAATACAAACATATACACACATAAATACACACATATGCAAATACTTACTGTGTGATAAATCGTCCCTTCATGAGTTCCAGTATTCTTTATTTTCATCTCAGGAAAATAATGTTTGGTGTTGAGGCTGTTGTGATTTAAAAGTAGATCTATATATATATATATATATATATATATATATATATATATATATATATATATATATATATATATATATATACACACACACACACACACACATATATATATATATATATATATATATATATATATGTATATATATATATATATATTATATATATACATATATATATATATATATATATATATATATATATATATATATGTATATACACACACACACACACACACACACACACACACACTTATATCTGGTGTAACATATAAAAATAATAAATTATGCATACAAATTACAGTTAAGTGTTTTTGACTTTAACAAACTGGCTGTAAAGGCAAGAGTATAGAAAAACATATAAATCTAATAACATAACACAGATATGCAGAATAAAATAAGCAATGCAACAGTGAAATATAGTGCATTCCAGCTAGAGAATTTGGTAATCTGACTGTGAAGGGAAGAATGTAAGATAGTAGAGAGTTAATGTGTGCAGGAAAATCACATGAGGAGAATGCATCTGACCACTGAAACAGCCAATCCCATATGATAACCAAGTAGGAAGGAAGGTTGGAAAGAAGGGGTATAATAGATACAAATACTTAACGTAATGCACAGCAACCCCTGCCATCAAAACCAGTGGGACAGTCATGAGAACTTGAGTAGAAAGACCCAACAATTGAAAATGTGAGGGCAAATAAGCAGCACAGGATGGCAGTATAGTTATCTACATGAAACATATAGGGATTGCTTTTTGAGGAAGCAAAGATAATAGCAACTAAACCTCTGGATTTTAAGTTCTTGAATTCAGGAGATACTGCCCACTGGGTGAAGGTACAAAGAGAGGTAAAAGCTTATTCACTCAGTCTGAGGTGAACAAGATGCAGAGGGCATTAATCTTGGATTTAAGGTTGAGAGTAAGGGGGTATAAAACTCAAGAAGGTAGCTGGAGGTTTATAAAAAGAGGTCAATGGTAAGTAATATATTTTCTTGTTGTAGCATTTCACTCATGGTACCTGTCTATTGTGTTTCTTTTATGGCTAGAAGATCATGACTAAAACATTGTTCTTCATTCCAAGCTACTCGATGAAACATTTTTATACTTATCTTCCAGGCTCTGGTATTCATTACCTTTGGCTTTTTTTACTGGCAATGTTTGCACTGTTGAGATTGGTACTATATGTTTGTCATTAAAATTAGGTGATACCTAGCTTTTGCAAAATACATACTTATGGCCAAAGCTGTTGTAGTTGAAAACCACTGGTTGACATGTAGCATTCTATGGACAGGCTAGATTTGTCAGAAAGACTACAATACATTTGTTTATATGTGATCAGTTTGCTTTATAGCAGGATTTGTGTATGGAATGTACACACTTCTGGGTGTGGGTAATGCTGGATTTACCCACGGTTGGCTTTGTTTGGTCCCTCGGGCTTCGCCCTCGGGACCAAACCACGCCAACCGTGGGTAAATCCAGCATTACCCACACCCAGGCGTGGGTTATTGCTATAATAAAATCTGCTTGAATAGTTTCACTGGTTTTATATGGCATCATACTTTTTAGGTTGTTTGAGGTCTTTAGTCATAACCTGGACTACAATGACAATTGCAGTACCAGGTACAGTGAATATAAAAATTGTACACACCTCTGTTAAAATGCCAGGTTTTTGTGATATAAAAAAATGAGACCACAATAAATCATTTCAAAACTTGTCCCACCAACCTATAACCTGTACAATTCAAATAAAAAAAACAAATAAATCTGTTAAGGGAAAAAATATAAAATATAAAAAACGTACAATAAGCTGGTTGCATAAGTGTGCACACCCTTAAACTAATATTTTGTTGAAGCACCTTTTGATTTAATTACAGCATTCAGTCTTCTTGGGTACACACCTGCCATCAATTAAAGAGACTCTGATTAACTCCAAATAAAGTTCAGCTGTCCTAGCAGGATTTTCCTGACATTTACTCAGTTGCCTGTTACAGCAAAAGCCATGGTTCGCAGAAAGATTACAAAGCATCAGAGGGATCTCATTGTTGAAAGGTATCAGTCAGAAGGGTACAAAAAAAATTCCACAGCATTGGATATACCATGGAACACAGTGAAGACAGTCATCAAAAAGTGGAGAAAATATGGGACAACAGTGATGTTGCAAAGAACTGGACATCCCTCCAAAATTGATGAAAGACAAGATGAAAACTGGTCAGGGAGGCTGCCAAGAGACCTACAGCAACACTGAAGGAGCTGCAGGAATTTCTGGCAAGTACTGGTTGTGTACTACATGTGACAACAATCTCCCATATTCTCAGTATGTCTGGACTATGGGGTAAGGTTGCAAGATGGAAGTCTTTTCTTACACAGAAACACTTCCAGGCCCAGCTAAAATTTGCAAAACAATATATCACGTCTCCCAAAAGCATGTGGGAAAATGTGTTATGGTCTGATGAGATTTAGCTTTTTAGCCACAATTCCAAAAAGTATGTTTGGTGCAAAAACAACACTTCATATCACCAAAAGAACACCATCCCCATGGTAAAGCATTGTGGTGGCAGTATCATGCTTTGGGGTTGCTTTTCTTCAGCTGGAACTGGGGCTTTAGTCAAGGTGGAGGGAATTATGATCAGTTGCAAATACCAGTCACTTTTGGCCCAAAACCTTCAGGCGTCTGCTAGAAAGCCGAAGATGAAGAGGAATTTCACCTTTCAACATGACAATGACCCCGAGTATACATCTAAATCAACAAAAGAATGGCTTCACCAGAAGAAAATTAAAGTTTTGGAATGGCCCAGCCAGAGTCCAGACCTAAATCCAATAGAAAATCTGTGGGATGTGCATAAGAGATGCCCTCGTAATCTGACAGATTTGGAGAGCTTTTGCAAGGAAGAATGGATAAATATTGCCAAATCAAGATGTGCCATGCTGATAGTTTACTACCCAAGAAGATTGAATGCTGTAATTGAATCAAAAGGTGCTTCAACAAAGTATTAGTTTAAGGGTGCGCACACTTATTCATCCGGCTTATCGTACATTTTTTATTTTTTATATTTTTTCCCCTAACAGATTTGTTTGTTTTTCAATTGAATTGTACAAGTTATAGGTCACATTAAAGGTAGGAAAAGTTTTGAAATGATTAATTGTGGTCTTGTTTTTTTATAACACAAAACCTGGCATTTTAACAGGAGTGTGTACGCTTTTTATATCCATTGTAGATGTTTTTGGAAGGAAACCGACTACATCTACAAGGTGAATGTGCAGCCTTTGTAATATCAGTTATTAGAAGTGAATTTCAGACTCTGGGGCTTAAAAAAAACAGACATCTTAAACACTGAGCCACCATGTTGCCCTTTTATATATTCACTGTAAATTACTCACATTGCTGAATTTCTTTTATCCAACATGTGGAATGGACTTGCCTGTTTTATTCCCTATGATTATTTGTGTACTTGATTTTCAAACATATTGTTCGGCCATGCAGCATACAGTTTACTTATTTTGTTGTTTATAGTTTGTTAGTAGCTGCTTTGCTGACATTCATGTGGCATTAGCTATGTAATTGCGTTCATATCCTGTTAACATCACAAGATAAACAAGTTTGTTTTGTTGTAGGTGTCTTTATGTGTTCTTTAAAGTTGGACAAATAAGAAAAAAATGGTAGAGGTGGAGATACTTTACTCTAGGTATGTGCATCTTTAGAAACAGACAACTAAGAAACCAGGGCAGAGGTCCCCTGCAAAAACAGTATAAGTTCTGTGTGATGTTTTGGGACAAAAAGTCTGTATACTGATTTTTTTATGATTTAGTTGTTTTAGTTCTGACATTTTATTACCCAAGATTTTTAGAGTTTTGTTTATCATTATGGAACTGAAGCATGCCTTTGTGAATTATTTCCATTATTTGTCCAGAAAATGTGGATTTATGGAATTTTCTGCTTGGGTTTCACCAGTAATGTATATACTGCTCAAATCTATGGATTCAACATAATGTCATTTGTCTTGACTGCTTATTATTTCAAAGCTAAACCCATTATCGCTGAGAGCATTGGCTTCCAAATGATGGCCAGCAAGTGCACCAGTACATTCCACTTATCTTATATATTTTTTTCTATAAACTGGACTTATCATAGTCCTATGTGCTCTTTTCTTTCATCTCACATTCTACTTTTATTTAAGAGGGATAGATTCCTGTCCCAGAGACTTCCCATACTCTGGAACAAACTACCTATCTATATCAAACAAAGCTCCTCATTAGCACTCTTCAAGAAAAATCTTGATGATTGGATGGGAAATAGGAAATTCACCCCGGGGATCACTTCTGTGGCTCTGCTCGACAGGGGCACAGGAAATAATTTTCTTGGGTGGCAAAAGCCAGAGTACCTTTTTGGCTAGGCTTATATAGGCCCTAGGGCCAATAGCCTAGTACCTACCTCTGAACCTATATGTGGACTGGAGTAATGACCCTTTTCAGCTCCAGCCTTGATACATTATGAAAGTAAAAGATATAAATTACAATGGACAGAAGAATACACAGGGAAGGCAGTCAAATATATATAAATCACATCATGAATTCAATAGCATTGGCTGATACACATTTTGTTCATGAATACAAATGCAATAGCATCTACTTGCTGATGGGGGCGGGGGGTTGTCAGATTGAATTTAAACTCCAGCTCCATATAGCCTAAGGAAGAAGATTTCATAGTTTGGAAACCTAGTAAGAGAAGGCTTTGGTGAAGCATTCTTGTTTATAGTTAGGGAGCTGTCAAGGTGAAAAGTCTGAAGACAGATGACTGCAGACTCAAATATAACGTTTTGTGCCTGAGGGAGAAGACCAAGGTGGGAAAGTATTTCTTGGAAAGAATGTTGCAGAGAAAATAACAGGAGGTAATGTAAACACTATGTCCTATGGTTAAGACTTCAGCTTTGGCAAGGGTAAAACAGCAATGTTCCAAGTAAGTTATACTATATAGTTGTAAACTTCATTTAAGAGGATCTGAAGCTTGTTGCAGTTGATATAAGAGCCATTGTAATACAGTGCTCCTTTATAGGTATATATGTATACATTTTCCATTGGTGGTTTTGGCGTCCTGAATTAATAGATACAGAATTTGGTTACATACAGCTAGTATAGCTTTAGGTTTAATAGCTCTAGTAGTAGTTTGGGTTCTGAAGAAACTAGTAGTCAAATCAGAAGTTAATAACATTCAAAAAGATGTAACAAACAAAATCGGACAAAAGTACTTGAAGCAGTATATCCACAGAAAGAGGAACCAGTCCGTAGGATGTTAGCAAAAATAACTTTTAATCACGTCCATGATTAAAACAATATCAAACAATATCAAATATAGCGCTTTCGCGTGGCTCAATACCAAGCTTTATCAAGATGAATTATACAATGAATTAAATCCATTTATATGCAACTCTCAAACCATCATGTGACTTGAATGTATAATCAAATCTTAAAGCTGTAATCA
Source organism: Protopterus annectens (assembly GCF_019279795.1). Lineage (NCBI taxonomy): Eukaryota > Metazoa > Chordata > Ceratodontiformes > Protopteridae > Protopterus > Protopterus annectens. The sequence goes on from NC_056725.1 coordinate 84,814,181, forward strand.
GTTTAAAAAATTGTTAAAATTTTTTTTATTAAATAATGAATTATTGACAACAGGGAGAGTAGATATCCTCCTTTGTTAGGTTCAGATCAGGCTCATGAACTAGCATCTAGAAATGATCAAAGTGCAAGTTATTGTAACAAGTATATACACACTTTCTCTAAGAACTCCCAACAAATTGAAGAAGTGATTTCTAAATTTTGGCCAGTTTTGACAGCCCATGAGGAGCTAAAAAAGCACATCCCAGAACATCCTAGATTTACCAGACGTAGGGATACCAATATGAAAGAATTATTCAAAAGGAATCAACCCCAAGGGAGAATGAATAGCAATACAAATTTGAAGAAGGGTACGTACAAATGTGGGATGTGTAAACAGTGCACAGCTATCATAAATAAAAGTTCCTTATATATCCCCTCAAGGAAATTTTATTTTCAAGCCAATAGTTATACCAATTGTGCAACAAAAGGGGTGGTCTATTTGGGTTTTTGTACCAAATGCTTCAGTTTCTACATTGGTAAAACAGAAAAATCTTTAAGAAGGAGAATTTATGAGCATTTGTATGAGGTCTCTAGGAAAAAGGAAACCAACACTTTCTACAAACACTCCATTACATGTCCAGATATGCAAATTAATTTTATAGTATTAGAACAAATACAAGTGGATGGTAGAGGGGGAGACTGGGAGACACGACTAGAATATAAAGAACTCCTTTGGCAGCTTAAGTTAGATGCTGCTAGTAGTCCAGGTTTGAATGACAACATTAATATAAGTAGTGTCCTGAAACTAAGAATGGCTAGATTATGAGCAAGACATATATATAGTAGATGAATTCTACTTAGAACCTGTTACAACATTTGTTTTGATTTTTAAACATGTTATTATTCATTCCTATTTATTTATTATTCATTACCACATTTTAAACGGTTAGATATAGGTTTATGAGAATTTATATACATTTTTTATATTTACAACTATAAAATAGTCGCATTTTTTCACTTTTCATTTATATTTTATAATAGGAAGCTTAGATAGACAAGCAACTATTAGAGTAATGTATGTTTCATAAAATGAATATTTTAACATAAAGGTTTTGTTATAGGTATTTAGAAACACCTGTAAAGTTTTCATTTTTACACAATTTTTATGGAGGGTTTTACAATGGATCAGTTGGTATAGCCAGGTCAACATGGTACATTAAGTATGTTATTAATTCATTATTTAATTAAAAAAATTTGTAACAATTTTTTAAACTGATTACAGCTTTAAGATTTGATTATACATTCAAGTCACATGATGGTTTGAGAGTTGCATATAAATGGATTTAATTCATTGTATAATTCATCTTGATAAAGCTTGGTATTGAGCCAAGTGAAAGCGCTTGATTTGATATTGTTTGATATTGTTTTAATCGTGGACGTGATTAAAAGTTATTTTTGCTAACATCCTACGGACTGGTTCCTCTTTCTGTGGATCTACTGATTCAAAAAGATGTGCAGAGCACCACTTAGAGGTGAGATTATAGAATAAGCATTTGGGACCCTAGAGTAGCAGAGAGGATGTTGGCCTTAGTGAGTTTCAAAGAGCATGGCTTCATTTTTATTTTATTTTATGTTATGTCCCATGAAACGGAACCATCCCCCCTTACATTTGTGCTGACTAGTAAATGCTGATTAAAAAAAAAGAAAAAAAAAAAGAAAAGAAAACAAAACAAAAAAAACAAAATCATTTATTTCCTTTGTTTCATTCATTTCCAGTAACAGTGTGCAATCCACATACATGGTGCACTTACACGATTACTACTTCAGTGACTGGCCCTTTATCAGCTAACGTTCTGTATATAGGTAACCGCAGGTATAAGCCCAATACTGAAGTTTCCAAAATACTTCATAACATTTTTATGACAGATACATCTTTTTACATTAAAAAGAGAGAAAAAAAACAGTTCCTTTCCATTTTTCCTTTATCCCTTTTCGTACTACCCTCAGAAGTAAGTAAATTAAAAATAAAACAACAATATACAACTATTTACAACCCCAGCTCTCTTCCTTCTCCTTTTCTTTGGTTTCTTAAAGATGCTACGAATTTAAAAACACTTCAACTGGTGAATATTATATTCTGACATTTATTCTGTCATTTACTAAAACCTTTCACTCCAGCATTTGTTTCTTCCCAATCCCTTTAGCAGTTCTAGCACTGTTGGCAATTCCTTTTTCTTCTACCTTCTTGTAATTATTTTTACTAACATCAATAATCCCACTAATGTCTTATCCTTTTTGGGTATTCCTTCTTGATACCCTAATAAAAACAATTTAGAAGTGATCTGAATATTATCATCTGTCAATGCTTTTGCTAACTGTTTTATTCCTGTTATAAAGCTTTCCAACTGTTTATATTCCCAGAATATAAGCTTCCAAGTCCTTATAGCATCGCAACATCTCCAGCATCTTTGATCCACCCCCTGGAACATTTTTGCTAATCTCCTCAGTGTATAAAATTATTTATGTAAACATTTCCAAGCAAAAATCCTATATTTCCTAGCCTTAGTACGTACTCTGGGAATCCTAATCATTTCCTCCCATTCCTGCCTAGTTATTTCTTGCCTTTTTTCTTTTTCCCAATTCACCCACTTCCCTTCTTTAATTTGCTCTGTATTACCTTTTATCTATTCCTTAATCAGTTTTAATAACCCCCTCAGTTCCTTTCCCTCTAATCTTCTCTCTTCTGTCTCCTTTAAAAACTTTGGCATCCCCTTCCCCTTTTTCATCTTCTTATGCTAATTTTCCCATTTTACCTTTAGTGCCCGATAGTGCCATTCTAAGCTCCTTTCGATTTGATATTCAACCTGTATTGGTTACCAAGTTTTAAAGTGTCCCCTTACGAACATTTGATTCCAATATTTAACCTTATTCTGTCTCTTAGTCCATCACCACAGATTACTTGCATTTTGGACATCCTTTCTCAGGCCTCCGATTTCTACAGTCTTTTCTCTCCATCTTTCTGTTGCCTCATCCGTACACCCTATCATCAATATCCTGCTTGCCTCTCTCATATACCTAGCTTCCACTCCTTTTGTTGTATGTCCATTAATAAGGTCACAATATCTCTACCTTCCTGCCATCACTTCACTTTTATTCTCAACATCCTCTTCCAATCTGCTTCACATTGACTGTTGATCACTCTTAGAATATTGGTTAATATACATGCTAACAAAGTCTCTTTCAAATCTGGTACTCCTATAGTTCCTTTCTCTTTCACCTCCACTAACTTTTCCCACTTCACCGTCACCTGTGCTTCATCCCGTATGAAATCTCTACATGCTTGCTTAACTTTTTTTTCAACACTTTGCCCTCTGGGAATCTCCAAAACACTTGACCTAGATATACACACTGAGGCATAATATATAGTTGTATTACCTGCACTTTGTGATCTAAGTCTACATTTAGCATTTTCTAAGTCTGTAATTGGACTTTATCATATATCTTTTCAAACGAGACCCATATCGTATCCTCACCTATACTTAGACAGAGATCTGGAGTGAATCTGAACTAAATACAAGGCATCCACTGTGTTCAACAAAAAAAAAATAAAATTTTAAGTATGCATTGCACTTTTTTGAACTCTATATTGCTTAATTGTTGCTTCATTTTTGCTGTTTTTACTGCTGTGACTGTTTTTTTTTCTGCAGTTTGAATTTCTAATAATTCAGTATTTCATAGCATAGGCTAGAGTCAGACTTGTTGAATCTAGGCTGTTTGGTATAACTTGAGCACTAAAACCAGCCATCCTACATTAAGAAGGCCCTCCTCCACCCTTGTGGCAGAAGTGTGTAGCCCAGGCTCCATCTGAGGTGGGGAATGCTGGAAAAAGGCTCAGTTTTGGGCTTTCCTATAGGTTAGTTTGTGTTAAAACTGTTTAACTTGCTTGTATTTAAGCCCCACCTGTAGGTGTAGCTGCCCACCATACAACAGGGTTTAGGTCTGCTGTCTATAGATGCAGATGCTTAGAAACACAGATTTTCCCTTGATATCTGCTAGAGAACCCTCCTTAGCTCCACTGCCTCTCTGTGCACAATACCAGTTGTGCAATATTACCTAGCAAGCAACTCAGCTGCGTATTCTGAGGCAGTGACGCAGTCCTCCACCCTTAGCCCTCCACAGAATAGCCACCTTTGTTAGTCTCAGAACCAATTCTTGGACCAACTAGCCCATCCCCACTAGTTACTATAACATGTATACCTACCATAATGGATGGAGAGTTTTCCACCATTTCTCCAGTCAACCTGATTGACATGGGCATCCTGAGGCCATGTAGCAATTGCCTCATGTATACCGACAACCACTTGCTCCTAAAACAAGTGGATACAGTATGTGAGTGATGTATCTATCAAAAGAAAAAACAAATACTCAGACTTGGAAATGCTCATATTTTCTCACAATTTAATAAAACATCCATATGCAAAGCATACAGCTTTTGGGTTAAACCCTTCTTCAGTGCAAAGATAAAACAAATAATTAAAACTTTAATTATATACTAAAACAATGAAGTCATGTGATGAAACAAACCAGATCTTAAATATATCACACTCTATTAAAAACGTTCAATTAAGTTAATAAAATCTTAAGCACATATCTCTTAAACACAGCCATTATAAAAAATATAGACTACTATATCTATAAACCTTCAAATACCTAAAAAACTATTTTATTTTACAAAGACCATCAGATTTATGTATACTTATTATTTCTTATATTGCATTTATTTTTAGCCAATATTGGATTAATGCTTACTGATGTATTTAAACCTGGTTTACTGTCAGCTTGCAACCTTATTATCCATTAACATACAGAATCCGCCACTACACATAACAACACACATATCAGTGTCTCAACAATTAAGCTCCTCAGGCAAAACACTTCAAAACCAAATGTTCTGATCATAGGTGACTCAATAGTGAGACACACAGATGTTCTGCTGGTTGAACAAGGAGGAGGTCACAGTCAGCTGCCTGTCAGGTGCCAGGATCGATCAAATCATGCATGCACTCAAGTTACTCCGCAACAATTACCGTTATGACTCTTTCATAGTACATGTTGGTGTGAATGACTTGAGATGTACCCCTCTGGACTATATGAAGAGAGACATGACTGAACTCTCAGTTCTACCTTCACCTGGGGTGATGTTACAATACAGTCAAAAATGATTGATTTCAATAACTGGCTTAGCTTCTGGTCTCACTCCAGGGGGGATCCAGTATCTGTCTTCCTGGGAAGACATGGTCAACAGTCCACACTGCTTTGCTAGGGATGACCTTCACCTGTCTCCTCAAGGATTTCAGATACTGGCAAAGACACCTGCCTCCCCCATTGTCCCTATTTTGTGCAATGTCCAAACAACAAAACTTCCAACTTAAAGAAACCCACTAAAGACAAACTCAATGTCATGCTGCTTAATGCTAGAACCTTAAACAGTAAATTGGTCTCCCTGGAAGCACTCCTCACCTTGGAAGATGCTGATGTTTATATAGTCACTGAGACAAGGCCACTAAGAGCACCTCAGCCATACAAGACTGCAATGCCTTTCACACACTGAGACCACAAAACGAGCAGTAAAGAACCAAAGGTGAAGGTGTAACCATCTTCATTAAATCCAAATCCATCTCAAGACTGGTGAAACAGGATGACCCTCTTGAGCTACAACATGTCCAATTAACTATAGGTAAAATACCCTTCACATCATCACTAGATACAGGTCCCCACCATGAACCAGAAGAAGTATACCGTCTACCTGGACTTGCTAGAGTCACTCAGTATACAGCCAAATACCTTGGTCATGAGAGATTTCAATTATTCTTCCATTGACTGCATGGCTTAAAAGAGCATAAACATGATCGCTATGAGGTTTCTGGACTTTGTTAATTCAAATGCCCTGGAATAGTCAGTCCACACCCCGACAAGGGACTCAATTGTCCTGGACCTAGAGCTCACCAACATGGAGGGGGGGTCAATGCACTGCCTCCTATGTGTTGCCCTCCCCTGGTAAGGTCAAACCATAAATCTGTCTTGTTTGAAGTAAAGATCAAACCTGACACCCCCACAGAAGTAAAAAAAAAAAAATTGAAATATTTATCCAAAGCAAACAATTGCCTACTAAGTGATGGCACAAAAAGTTTCAAAGCCCCTGCCAACATAGCCAACAATGACTCCTATGCAGAAGAATACACAAATGCCCTATATAGCCACTTAAACAAATGCAGTGGCTTGGCTGTACCTAACAAGAACAAAACCAGGTCTTCCTGAAAAAAACAAGCCATCCTGGTGGACTGTAAGTATAAATAAGTTATACAACAAAAGAAAGAAACTGATAATAAAGAACAGGAGGGAAATTACTCAACAGAGGAAGAATACTCCCCACAGCTTGAACAAGCAAATCAGATATCTTGTTTAGTCCTCTAAGGCTAAATTAGCATCCCTAGTTAAAGACATTCATAAGGCATTCTTTAGCTACATCCAAAACCTAAAAGGGAATGCCCAGCTGTGTGCCAAACTTATAGTGGATGGTACCACTCACACTGAACCTGAGGAAATTGCCACCCTGCTAGTTGACAGATGTGGAAATAACTTCAACCCTGTCCTCATCAGACATACCCCAAAGCATTCCTGACACCAGTCCTCTACTGAGTATCTCCAAAGAACAGGTCATACAAGCAATCTCCAAGGCCAAAAATAATCTAAAACAAGACCTAGTGAAACCACTAGGCACACTCTTTAACCATAGCCTGAGAACTGGCTTTGGCCGAGCAGACTGGAGAACAGCAACAGTAATCTCCTTGCAAAAAGGGGGTCCATCAACTGACCCTGGGAACTATCAACCCTAAACCTAACCAGCCTGATCTGCAAGGCTATGGAAAGAACCATCATGGACCTTATCCACAAAGACAAAGGCAACCTTCAAACTCTTGACCCAACCCAGTTTGGCTCTGTCAAGTGTCGTTCTTGTTTACTATACCTAGTGGACTTTTTAAGAATGTAATAAAAGCCCTGGATGAGGGCAAAACAGTATATATCACCTATTTTGATTTAGCCAAGACTACTGACACAATCTCCCAATCAGGTATCATAGAGAAACTATCCCATCTGGAGATTAACACATACATTACAAGATGGGTAGCCAACTGGCTTATCGACAGAATGCACACTGTCACAGTTGGAGAGTCCATCTCCACCAGTAGGTGAGTTACCAGTGAGGTACCACAAGGATCTGTGCTGGGCCCTCTCCTGTTTGGAATCTATTTCTCTGAAGTCCAGACAATGGTGTATGGCCTGTGGCTCACCAAGTTTGCAGATAACTATAAACTGGGCACAATTATTGAGTCTCCCAACAATGTTAACATATTATAGAAAGGGCTGATGCAGACAAATGATTGGTGCCAAACACATGGATTAAAACTTAATGCAAAAAATGCCTCATTATTCCCTTTGGCAGAGAAGTAGCCCCTACAAATTATGATATATCCAAAACAGAAAAGCATGGATTATGTTATAAATAGTACCCTCTAAATTCAAACTTAGTGGTGCGAGACTTGGGAACACAGGTTGATAGCAATCTAGACTTCAATCACCATGTGTGCATAGTGGTAAGAAAAACATTCTATACTGTGCATCTCATAAATAAAGGCATTGCATCCAAGACCAGGGAGTTTATTGCTCTGCTGTACTTGACCCTTATCAGACCACTAATGGAGTACAGTGTTCCCTTCTGTATGTACCTCACCAGACACCTGCAGCAACTAGAGAGACCACAGTGGTTTCTAACCAAGAGAATCCAGGGCCTACAAAACATGACATATATAGAAAGACTGAAAGCCCTGTCACTGTTCTCTGTATTATACAGGCTGCTGAGAGGCGACCTCTGCCTGGCCTACAGAGCAGTTTCACACCCTGCCCTAATGGAAATGCTGCACATGTGCAAATCAAATGGGACAAGAATAACTTGCTCCAGGGATCTCAACCTAGCCTGTGACATTAACAGAAGATGCTGAAAACTCAGATATATCTCTGGAATAAGCTCCCACTCCATGTGAAGCAGAGGTCCTCAATTACCCTATTCAAGCTTAACCTTGACATCTGGATGGATGACTGTAAATTCACACTGGGGGTGGCAGTCCATGCTGAGCACAAAATTGCTCTGCTAACAATGACCATCTAACTATGGTCAATAAGGGTACTCAGGTTTTTACATAGCTGGGCTTGTAAAGGCCCTATGGCCATTAGCATAGTAACCTCCTATGAACCGAAGTGAACTACTTATCCATGTCCCCAGGTATCTAATCTGTTTTCTCCATTCCATTTGCCGTTCTTTCCTACCCAAATGTTTCACTAGTCACTCTAATGGTCTGTGTTTTGTCTTTATTCACCTTATATCCCAAAATTTTACCATCTGAGTCAAAATATTCCATAATATTTCTTTATTCCAGTCCCATTTGGTCATTATGAGCAAAATATCATCTGCTTACAGGGAAATATTTTTCTCCTCCTCTCCCCATTTAAATCCCTTTATATATGATGTTCTTATCCATTCCACTAATGGCTCTATATAAATCACAAACAGCAATCAAGACAAAGGATATCTTTGCCTGGTACCCCTCCCTACTATCACTTCCTCTGATAATCTGGCTCTGATTTTAATCATTGCCATCGCTCACTCATAAATTTGTTTTACTATAGATATCCGTTGGTCTGGCAGGTCGAATTCTTCCACTACCATAAATAAGTATTCCCATCTTACCCTATCAAAAGCTTTCTCTCCATCTAGGGAGATAAAATCTACCTCTATTTGTCTGTTGAGCTACATGTATTATTAGGATAGCTTTAATTAAATTATCCATACTCCTACATCCACCTACAAGTCCTGTCTGGTCGTCCTTAATTATTTTCCCAAATATTCTACTCAGTCTTCCTGCTTGTATCTGTATAAAACATTTATAATCATGATTCAGTACTGAAATTGGTCTATACAATGCTGGTCATATTGGATCCTTGCCTTCTTTACAAATGATCAATATTATGGTCTGTTTCCATGATTTGGGAATCTCTTTACCAACCATCACCTGATTAAAAATAATTTTCCATCTATCTTATACTTTTTCTTTCTGTAATTCCGAAATCTCATTTGGAATTGCATCACTTCCCCGAGTCTTCCCTTTCACCATCTTATCCCATGCCTGTTTTAGTTCTTCTGCATATATGGGTTTAACTAATATCTCTTTGTCCCCCTCCATTATCTTTGGCATCCTTTGATAAGTGCCATTCCATATTACTCATTTCATCTTTTGATCTGCCCTCCCCATCCTCCTGATACAAATTCTAATAATATTCCCCAAACTTACCTAACTTGTCTCCCTGCTCTACTGCCACTGTCTCCTCGCTGTTTGTCTAACTTTTATAAATACTTCTCTCTACCTCCTGTTGTTCCAATTGCAAGGCTAAAGCCCTTGTTGCTTTAGAATTTCCACTAAAAAAAGATATGTTCCACTGTGATCTTCCTCTTCCATATTCTTTCATCTTCTTTTTTCTGTAGTCATTGCAGTAAATCACTCTCTAATTCTTGGACTTGTATGTTCCCTTTCCACTTTTCCTTTTGGATGCATTGTAATTTCTTACTCCATTTTGTTCTTCACTCATCTATTTGGCCAAATTTCCTTCCCTCTTCTATTTTTATTCATACTCTAACTCTTCCTTTTATCCTATCCCATCCACAAGCATCTACTAATCTTTTCTCCCTTCATTTCCTGTTCTATTACCTGCTTTAACCATTCCTTCGCCTCCTCTTTAACTCGTCAATCTACTGGTGCTATCCATAACCTCTCTAATTTCCTGTTGCAACCTAAAAGAATTTTTAACCCAATAACAGCATGATCTGAATGGATTATCGGTTCAATATCTTTGGCCAACTCTTATATAAATGTTCTACAGAAATATAATTTCTGTCTGTCTTTGACCTTGTATTAAATCTGTATGAAAAATAGGTATATCTTTCTGTAGAATCCTGTTTTCCGGTGCAAAACCAAGTATCACACATCCCTATCATTCCCATATATTCATCTATAAACCTTCCTACCTTCAGTAATTTTTTCCCTTCTTGTGCTCTTATCCACTTGATTTGCCTTATCCACAGTATTTCAGTCTCCTACGTATGCTACTATACCTTCCTGAAATTGGTTGGTTTTTAATAATATCGTCCTTATTTTTTTTATCGATGTATCTGCAGGGAGGTAAATAGAGAACAGTATTATCTTTACTCCTGTATCATCCATTTTGCCCCTGCCATTCTGCATTTGTTATCTTCTAATCTCCCTATTTTCTCTAGCAGGCATGTCCTTTTAACTAACATTACTGTTTCTCTCCTTCTATTCTTTTTCCTGTCCAAACAATCATCCACTTCTCTATTATCTAAGTAATGACACCAATCTTTATTTTTCATTTTTTTGACATATTTCTTTATCATCCCCCATTTAGTAACTATACACAGAAGTATATATATAACTTCTATCTTCAGAGTATCTTCATTTCTATGCAGCCTAGTCTCATTGCCTGTCTCCCGATCTGTCATGACTATGACAGTGCATAGGTGCATTCCGGGTTTTTGTTTCTCTGCATTTTCTTTCCTACCCTTCTTTTGTCCCTTATTATTACCTATTTTACATTTCCTCCACCTGTGTGAGAACCCTTGGTTTACCATTATCCAAATATTATAACTTTGAAATGATAAAACACTAAGAATTTAAAAGAAAAATGAACACATTCTACAGTTTGGATAAACATATATCATGCTTATCTAGCCTATTATTAAATTATTTTTAAATCACAATCTATAAGTTGTTATAGTGTTCACTAACGTGGTTAGGCATTAGCGCAAGAAAGGTCCCTGCCTTTTCCTTATTCATAACTGTAACCCCCGTTACTTGTCTATTGTGTACTATATTGACCCTGCACTGCTTATCCCATATATAATGCTCGGTTCCGTAGTCTCATCACGATAGATCCATCTCTAGTTATTTAAAATTACACTGCTGGCTTGCTTTGCACAGACCTCAAATATTATATGCATCAAAGTTCACATTCAGCTTGAAAACACTCCCCCCATTATATTAATTTACTCTCTTCTTTGCTAGACCCACATCTCATTGGATGTCGACGAACTAGGATTAAGCCCAGCCCAAAGCATCACCCCTTCAGCCCATTCCACGTGGGAGCAGCCGCCCAACATCTGAAATGAGTTTTATCAGGTTCATTAACACCAAAGAAGAAAATAAATAAAAATAATATAAATACATGAAAACTAACAATCTTCTCTTCCCTTATTGTCCACATTTTCTTGTGATGACCTTTCTACATCAGTTAGACTTACCAGATCTCAATATTAGCAAAGTCAGCCTTGTAAACTGTTTACAACCCCAGCAACTAGAACAGTACCAAATACTTCATAAGTCTCTCCTCTCCTCTCCTCTCCTCTCCTCTCCTCTTCTCTTCTCTTCTCTTCTCTTCTCTTCTCTTCTCTTCTCTTCTCTTCTCTTCTCAAAAAGTCAGTCCAATCTTCCAGTGAACCCCTTGCTTCAGTTCGATTTACTAGCTCTCAGTTTTATCAAAAATCAACTGTATGAATGAATAACAGTCCCATTATTTATATGAATCACATCTGCTATTGCTTCTCAAGTCATTGAATGAACGAAGTCCCTCTTCAATCTTCTTTGCTTCTCCTCTGTCGGCTTTTTCTTCCTTTCTTCTTTCATTCTTTCAGCCCACTCTCAATCTCTTTTGTCTTTGAAACAACAGGAAATAATCTCTCCTATCCTTGTAAGAGTCTTCCTTTTGCTTCTCCCTTTCATGTCCTGTGTCATGCTATTTTGCTGTCTTTGCCTCATCCCTAATTCTTAAGTTTACAGGCTTTCTAACAAATTCCATTGACTCTTTTGGGTCAATAAATTATCTCATTATACCTTGTGCATGGATTCTCAGAAGTGCGGGATATATCATCTTCCATCACTACTCTTTCTCTCAACATGCTGTAATAGGTTCATAGGTTAGTACTAGGCTAACTGCCCTTGTGAGCCATTTTAAGTCTAGCCAATTATCCCTTGTGAGACTCAAACCCTGCACCTTGAGTTTGTAAGGCAAATACCTTAACCATTAGGCCACTCTCCCAACCCTCAAATACAGGGAGGATATACAGACTCCACACAGAAGGCACCCCAGCCAAGAATCAAACCACATAACCTCTTGTTGTGAGGCAGCAACACTAACACTGCACCATCCACTTGACACATGACAGGCAACATGGCATTCCTCTTGGATCTGGTCTGAAATGAATATTTGTGATTAATGTATGTAGTCGCATTCCCAGCACTCATTTTTTTCCTGGCTGCTACATCTTCTTCAACAGTCTTTCTTTCCATTCAAAGGTTTGCTGTCTAATTATGCTAGGCCTGGGTTTACTCTGCTGCGCCCCTTCTGGTCACCATGCAGTCCTTTGAACACTTTCTATTTTTATTTCACCTTGGGGGGGGGGGCGCCAGTCCATTTGCCTAATAGCTATTTCACAAATTTCATACACTCCAATAGCTCTGAAGTTCCACTTATTTTCAAATTCTTTCTTCTAGCATGGTCTTCAAGATCTATTGCCCTTGCTTCCAGACAATTGATTCTTGCTTCCGCTGCATCTATTTGAGCTCTTAGCTCTTCATTCTCTGCTAAAATGTCCAAAATGACTGTAGCATGTTTATTCAGGCCATTTATAACTTCTTCCATCCTCTTTTTTTGTGCCGCTACACTCTCTAATAGGGTCCTTTTAACATCTTTAATTTCAGTCCATATTGTTTCAAGAGTGTCTTTCCATTTCCTGAATACCTTCTTTGCCCGCCATCCTTGCTCTCAGCTCATCTGCTAATTCTTTAGATCTATTCTTCTTCAGGGGCTTCTTCTTCATCAGAAGGCTCAATCTTATCACTAAGAGAATCCCAGGGGGAAATTCCAACTACAGGAGGTCAACCTATAACTTTTAATCATAACGCTCCAGTGGAAGTCCAAAATTTGCATTTTACTTGCTCTGAGCCATACCAGAATTCTCTAAAAAAGTTGATGTTTTCTGGTGAAGAATCAGAGGCCCATGGTTCCAAATTATCAGGGCAGAAGTGCAGGTATGCTTGAAAGGGTAATGCTGAAGGCATTTATGAAAATGGTGAAAAGTAGCTCAACTTCTTACCACAGTTTTGAGTAATTCTTCACTAAGATGATGGTTTATCCAGTTAAGAGCAGTGGAGTTAAGCCTATGGTGAGCTAACTCTTAATTAACCTTAAGAATGTTAAATAGGATTGAAGGCACCTGTCTGGTGCATTAAAACTATCCTAGAAAGCCTTACCAAGAAATATGTGATTAATACGGAACAAGGTGGCTGGATACATACTAAGGTCCCTTCTGAGACCATGTTGTTGACAGTTAGGAGGTCAAATGTGTTTAGATAGGAAGTCAGTTGTGATGGGAAGGATCACTTCAGAATTTTAGACAGCAGAGAGAGAGAGAGAGGGGCACTAATGGTACAATAAAGGAGGGCAGGAGAATTACTGTGGATGATTTCCCCAGTTTTGAGAAGGCGTTGCAAGGTAGTGAAAGGATAATGATATACTTAACTGGCTCTGAAGTGTGGGTAATATTGAATTTTTAGAAGTGCTGCCATCAGGCTATTTGATCCAGTACCTGAAAGATATGTAAGTATTTTTTAACCATTTATTTATTTCTTGAACAGAGACATTGTGAAACTAGAATATTTTATGCAAGTTTCCATCCAAGTCTAAGTAATGTCATTTTCTATACAGCTGATAAGGTTTGGGGTAGCATACATTTACTCTACGGGAGAGGATTTCATCATTATGATTACGTTTTGGAATAGGAAGTGCCTTGAATTTGCCTTGCAATTTACTACTCACTTTCCAGAAACTTTTCGACTGTTGAGAAGCCCAGACTGCAATGTTTGAAGACATGTCACCTTAGCTTGCCAAACAGATTTTTGCACTGGTTATTGTATGAGCAAAATCAATCCATATGTA